>NC_062217.1:99157939-99320647 GCF_902686445.1 Sciurus carolinensis
AGGAGGAGGGATGTTGACTGGGAAGTCACATAGAAGGTTCTTCTACAGTGGAAGCAACATAGGTGGTGTGCACATGGTGGTTTTCTTATAATTAAAGTATCATGGAGGTCAACACATATACACTTTGCATTACATATGCTGAAATTTCAGAGTAAAACATTTCCTTCAACTGAAGAAAACTCTAACAATTAAGATAAATAAGCCACAGACTGATGCTGTTTGCAGGGTATTTAAAAACCTAGTACCCAGAAGTACTCCTACTGATAGAGTGCTGCCAAAGAACCCATTTTCAGAATCAACAATAAACTCCCTCTTTCCAAATCCAAAGCAAACATGTGCTTGGTCAGAAGTATAAAATTAAATACCCATCCTATGCTCCTGGAAACATTTGGTGAGTTTCCAGATACCAAAAACATGCTGTTTTCTTGGCACATATATCTTATTTTTTCTTCTTATAACCAATATTGGAGCTGCTTGAGGCTAGATTCTTGTCTGTGTTACTTTCTTTTTTTCATACTACTTTCTTAACTGGTCTTATCAAGTTTGTTAAAGTTTTAAATGTCATTTCATTGCTGCTTCCTCCACAATTTATGCCAGTTGTTCCAACACTACCTGAATATCTGAAATGAGCACCAAATTTCCCACTTAATCCCCTCAAACACGAAATATCAAAATAGGTTCTCAAAGTTTTCTCTGAAAGTTTCCAAACTTCTCTCAGTAAAACTAATTCAATTTATTAATATATTTAATGGTCCTAATTCACCCTTTTTATTCATGTGTTCAACCAATATACCAGCAAGTTATGGCAGTAAGACCTCTAGAATGTATCTCAATTATTTTTAGTTTTGTATATTTGCACCAAGATTCTAGAAGAATCTAGAAGTTTTGTAACATTTAAATTTCTTAACCAGAGAATCATCCCAAAGTTTCCACTTAGCCATCCCTTTCATCATATGAAAGACTTGTTACATCAAAAATATATTTTTTAATTTTAGACATGGTTATTAAAATTAACATTTAACAATATATATTTCAAATAAAGATAAAATTCTTGTTATGAATTGGAAAAAATTGTGTTTTTTAAATTTTTATATTTTTAGGTTCTAATTGCAGGAAGAACCCAAGATGTGAAACAATTGAAGCCATCCCATTTGGGGCAAACATTTTCAGTATTTTAAGCTCATCAACAACTTTAAACTGGCAGAAAGTTTTTTTTAATTATTATTTGAATCCAAGATAGGTATTATAAATCAACCAGTTGAACCACCTAGTAAGTCACTACTTATTGAAAACTTGTTTCAATTGTGAATCAACTATTAAAACTTTTTAAACAAATACTACAGGAAAATTTTCTCATACTAAAAAATAAATCTTTGTGAAATGGGTATCCAATATAATGAAAGAGTAATGTACTAAATTTTTAATAATATGAATATACTACATATAGATATTCATTATTTTCTTGCAAAAGTACATCAAACAAAGGAGCAGGTTCAGAAAATGTATATTCTCTAAGTATCTGAGGAAGATATTAAAAATAATGCCTCAAAGGAAAACCAAAGCTACTAAAGAGAACTGAAAGAATCATAATTATTCCATAATGATAACTTGTCTAACATACCATTTGATTGAGTTCTACTTTTCAAAGGAATTAGTACACTAACAGATCTCAACAAGCACATTTCATGAATGTTATACTTGATCTTATACTTGATCTTAGACTGCACCAAGATCTATGATATTGTCTTTCTAAAGTGTAACTTCTAAATTTCCAAAGATATCCTCAATGTTTATATTCAGAAATGTAGAGATGGAGGAGAAATAAATAATATTTAGTTACAAAAATACTCTGCAATGTATTACTCTTATACTACCAATTCCTTTCTTTGACATAAACTTTGTAACATATATACTTTCTTTAGCTTAAAATAAAGTACACTTTGTATGATGCCTTGTGGATACTTTTTAAAAAATTTCTACAGCATTTTTTATTATTTTTTGATTCATTGTACAAAAATGGGGTACCTTGTGGATATTTTAAAATATCACCTCATATACATTCTAGCAATGTATAATAATGGCATCTTCATCAAGATTCTCCTGAAAAACAGAATTAATCATATGTAGTGGTGAGGGGTTGAGAGAAAGAAAGAGAGGTATTTTAAGTAATGACTCACACAATATAGAAGGACTCACACTTTTGAAATCTGCACTGCAGGATGGTAGGAAGCAGATCCAAGGAAGAGCTGATATTAATATCTCAAATACAGAAGTACAGAATACCATCCTTCCAATGGACTTCATTTTTTCTTCTTAAGGTCTTCAACTGACTTCAAAAGCCCCACTCATATTGTAGTGTGAGGTCATATGTTTGATTTAAGTCTACTAATTTACATATTAGCCACATTTTTCATATTTCAAAGCAACATTTAGACTTTGTTTAGGCCAAAAAAAAAAAAAAAAAACTGGTATCATGTCCGACCTATGTTGACAAAGTTAACTTTCACAGTATAAAATATGAAAAACCAAACAATGTAAGATTTGAAATGTAATATACCAACCAGAATAAAGTATGTACACTCACACACGCAATTATCATCTTTATAAATTTTGTATAAAATATATTATCTACACTACTAGATATTTCCTCCTGACTGGCAAAATTAAGAGTTTTAAAAGATACTATTATTTTATTCTTCCTGCATGGACAAACCATCATTTTCTAATCAAATCCTGCTGGATCTGAGTTTAAAATGTGGAAAATAAAATCTAATTAAGAACCTACACTACTGTAAGTTTGATTTTATTTGTAATATCTCTTTGCTTGCAAAATGTATTCAAAAGTCTTAAATGAAAACTATCTTTACTCAAATCCATATTACAAATGATTTGCACATGCTTAAAAGCTTTGGAATCCCCTGTTGCCTAAACATTTTGTTAAGTAGTTCTTTTAAGAGAAAAACTGTAATAATCTGACCCAATTTTGTAGTAATCTTTTTACCTACACAGTATGCTAATGTATGATTTTGTGGTGCCTAGCTCTTGTTGATTTCGGTCAACTGTATCACATCAAAGATGTAAAGATAGCTAGATGTGGTGGAACATTCCTGTAATGCAGCAGCTCCAGAGGCTGAGACAAGGGAGTCATGAGTTCAAAGCCAACCTCATCAATGGCAAGGTACTAAGCAACTCAGTGAGACCCTGTGTCTAAATAAAATACAAAAAATAGGACTGGAATGTGACTCAGTATTTGAGTGACCCTGAGTTCAATCCCCAGTACCAAAGGAAAAAAAAAAGAAAAGATATAAAGAAACATATCCAACTATTCCTGTCTTTAAACAAGGACATTAAAGAAAAACTTGATTTTACTTATTTAATTACATTCAGTAATTCAACAAATCTGTTGGCAAAGATAAAATCTTGGTTACAAACCAAGCATTAAAATATCAAATAAATTGTGATCAGCAGATAAAGTAATATCTATTTGAATGGCATTTACCTAAAATGGAGTAAAATGAGAAGGAAACCATGCAAAAATGTATAAACCCCAGAGGAATATCAAGGAATTTTCCTACAATGATTCAACATTGAAGAAGATGTCAGGGAGTGGAAGAAAATGAAAAGAAAGAAATTTATATATAATTTATCCAGGTCCTGATAATAGATATTTTATGGATAATTATATGACTAAGACTGAAAACTGTTTTAGTTAGCATGTTTTCTGTGCAGTACATGTCTCAGGCATTGGGAAAATCACTATATTTTAATTTTTAGGAACCCTTAGAAGTTTTCTGCACTTGATTATGTTGCTGGGATGTGTTTCAATGATAAACCTGATAATGGAATATTATAAAACATTGCATTTTTACATTAATCTTTGTATTTTTCAAAACTTAAATATAATATTTGAAAATTAGTATCATTATTCTTCAAAACAGACACTTAGGCTTGTTGAATCATAAATAAAAGATGTAAGAGAAAAGAGATTCTGTTATATTCATTACTACAGTTTGAATGTGTCCCTTACTATGTCAGCCATCATTTCTGAAGACCCTATACAAACCTACCTATGAGCAATTCTAGGGTTGTTGATGCCAGTGACAGCTATGCACATATATGACAGTCTCTTGTAGGTCAATCATGTTGTAGGTCAATGACAGTGCCTGGCATTAGCTGAATGGAAAGACATCCTATCACAACCTGCATGATGTTTACTCAGTATCCTTGAGCTAGGGCGTTGAGTCAGGTTAGAACTCTTAAAAGTGTGAGAAATTTAAGAAACGACACAAGACACAGAATATAGATGAAAAGTGGGATCTGATGGAGATATGAAGTCTGGGTCTAACTTCCCAAAATGGAATCCTCGAGCTTTATTTCAATGGGTGGAAACACCAAAGGGTTTCAGTGTGCAGAACTTCCTGAGGAACAAGATGGCAGAAACAACTGGGTTGGATCTTAGCAGGTTAGTCCCGCCTGTCTTCTCTACCTCTGGGCAGCTGTGTTTCAACCTAGGGCTGTGAGCTAAGGCAAGGCATCAGTATAATCTGGGAATTCTTCAACCAAGGAATTTCACCAGAGTTCCCAGAAAAGCAATGTCCCTGACTTGTGATGGCTCAAAACAAAACAAAACAAAACAAAAAAACATAATTTACACATGGCCTCCAACAATATTCTTAATTTTCAAAGGTGTTAAATATATGACACTTTAATGACAATGAGGAGATACCAAAGCACATGACCAGTTAAACTATCTGTAGAAACAGATCAGGGCTTGATTTTAGCCTTAGTACTAATAAAAATTGGTAACTACACAGGACAATTTTAAGCGTAATTAACAATTTATACTATAAAGTCAACATGGATGACTACATAAAATTCACAAATTTTCAACAACATAATTAGAGACTATTGGCTAAGCACTTAATTTTAAAATCTTTACTATAAAGGAAAGTAGAAAGATTTTCCAAAACATCTATTGCCTCCTCATTGCTAAAATACCTTTTGATTGCAAATGCTGAGGCTGAACTAATTTACACATATTTTTAAAGTAATGTTTAATGCCTTATATTAGTACATTAATATATCTAAAGTTTTGTGAGATGGTAGAAAATATTTTATATGTTACAGTCTCAAGACCCTTTCATCAACTTGGGAAAAAAAAGAAGCAGGAAAACCAAAGCGAGACACTTCACTGCAAAATCAAGTATGAAAGAGACAATGATAAATGAAAATTTGGGGAAAATGTTAAAAGGATGTACTTCTTAAGATATACTTCCTAAGATAAGGTACAGAAATTTCCAACCACAACAATGTTGTAAAAGTTCACAGGGAGG
This sequence comes from Sciurus carolinensis, assembly GCF_902686445.1. NCBI lineage: Eukaryota > Metazoa > Chordata > Mammalia > Rodentia > Sciuridae > Sciurus > Sciurus carolinensis. The sequence goes on from NC_062217.1 coordinate 99,163,273, forward strand.
GTAGAAGTGACCAAATTATAATGTTTAAATTGTGTGCATGTATGAATATGTAACAACAAATCCCATCATTATATACAATATAATGACCCATAAAAGTGTGAAAATTTCTAAAAAGAAAAACAACAAATTTAACATCTATCTATATATACACATATATGTATTCATGCACGTGTGTATATTTCTCCCTGTTCTCTCTCTATATATGTACAAATAAATAAATAAATAAATAAATAAATAACAATCAGAGTTAAAGAGGAAATATTCACATCCTTATTAAAACATCTTGCTATATATACAGGAAGGAGTTACAGGATGGCACTGTGGAAAAAACAATGTTTTCTAACAGAACAGTAGCTCAATAGGCGTTGGTTCCTCTTCCTTTTCCAACTCTTTGGATATAAGACCTAAAACCCCAGTAACCTGAACTTAAAATTCCCAGAAATCTAATGCCCAATATACTGTAGCGGGGGGAAGACAGCTTTATTTAAAAACAAAAACAAACAAACAAAGAAAAACAACTAAAGGATATGTGAGAACATGTGAAGGAACTCTTTCAAGGACTGAATTCAGTTCCTTTGTTCTACTAATTCCAAATTCTACTAATTTTAAATGCTTAGACAACATACAGTATAGGCGTCTGCCATCTTAAATGTCTGGGATGAAATGACCACATTGGTCAACAGAGAAATAGCCCTAGTTCTTAGTACAAAATGTTACTACAATTAAAAAAAAAAAAAGGAGACACACCATTTCCCAAAAAAACTCCATATTCTTTAGGAATGTGAATTACTTGTCCCTCCTCTGCCTAGCTCCCAGGCAAAACAATGATTAAATTCAGCCAGTAGCCAATGCCTCTCTCTTCCCCCGTATACGAAGGAGTGAAGGAGCAACTGAATTTTCACCTTGGACTGAATAATATACAAGTAGTCAGGTTTAGTTCTGAAATCTTCAGAAACTATAAAATGTATTCAAAGTTTTTCAGTCATGGGGATAGGCAGATGTTAACATTTGAACTGTGGGCCTCAGCAGCCATACCATGAATAAAGAGACAACACTGAGTGATCTGTCCATTCCACCAGTCCATACTCTTTGCTAAACTTTCTTAACATCTCACTCTTCCTCTTCCTTTCTAATCTTTTCCTATCAATACTACAACAAAAATTCCATTCTCTATAAGCAGTGATGATTGGCCTTTTCCCTTCATTTTTTTATTTTTATTTTTTGGAGGGGCCTTACCAGGAATTGAACTCAGGGGCACTTGACCTCTAAACCACATCCACAGCCCTATTTTCTACATTATTTAGAGACAGATTCTCACTGAGTTGCTTCATTCCTCACTATTCTTGAGAATGACTTTGAATTACAGTCTTCCTGCCTCAGCACCTGAGCCACTGGGATTACAGAAATGCACTGGGCTCCATTAACATTCTTTACCAGTAATGCCAAGAAGCATATTTAGTGTCCCTCATATAATGTTTCTAGGATTTACTCCTTGAAGGACAGGGAAGGGGCAGCCAACAGGTGAATGCTACCAAGTTCCTAGTTCTGGAAAGCACTGGGTGAGAAGGGAGATTTGACCAACATAAAAGAACACATAGTACACATTTGTAAAAAGCTTGTATAATTGAATCTATTAATTGTAACATCAATTTATATTAGTAAGTATTCACAAAACACATTGATCTAATAAGATAGCACTTTTCTGATACAAAAAGTTTTGATTTCATGTTGTATATGTAAAAATGGGTTAAATATTGTAAAGGTTACAATTGGTAGTTTTGGACTTTGGAGTATTTTTCTGTATTTTTAAACTAGACCTCACAAGAAAGTATATTCAAGTTCAGTTCTAATATCTTCAAGGTAATGGGAGAACTCAGTCAAATCTTTTTCCTTATGCTCAAAGACTAAGTTCCTAACATATTTGATTTTTCTTCAAATATCATTCTTTACTCAAATGTAGGATCTATACCACTTCCAGTAGACACATGAGAAACTTCCTAATTTGTTTCATAAAGCTATACCTACATTGAAAGTTTCATGAATTATCTAAATATTTTCTTGACTAATATGAAATATTTCCTAGTTCTTATACATCATATACATTTTGCCTTCTATCATAATTAATCATAACTTGTCCTAATTTTTTAAAGCTATATTGTAATGTTTTCACTAAGGCTTGTTAGATTTGCCCTTGAGATTATGTTACTGAGTCAAAATTCCATAAGTGAAAATATAAGAATTCTTAATTAATAACATTGTCTGCACCATTTTATTAGGTCATACATTACACATTTTGAGAAGACAATTTATGTGAATATCCTAGTTTTTCTGACCATTACCCAATATCAAGCATTTTAGATGCTTTAGCATGTTTACATATATTCTTTGAATTTTCTTTATGTCCTCTCTGAGACTTGACTGTGAAGAAAATAACATTTGCATTACAAAACTGACTTTAATGTATCAGATTTTGATCTGAGTGCTTTATGTACATGATTTCATGTAATCCTCTCTACAACACCCAGAGATCATTATTATATCTACATCCCATTTCTGTGGTAAGGAGTATACAAAAGAGAGTAAGAAACTTGCCAATGTAAGTGGTATAGCTAGAGGGAAAATTTTCACACATAAACAAAAGCAAAACAGTGATGACATATATTTTTCATTTCAAAACATTCATATTGAAAAGAAAGTTAAAATTGAAGTCACACATATTTAACTTCTGATGGAGGAGTATCTGGATCAAAATCTTACAAACTGTCTAAATATAAAAGTTGGATAAAATGTATAAATCTAATTCTTGAGGGCATCAGGGAATAAACAAGGTATCCAGGAGTAGGGGTACAAGATAGAAAGAATTGGAAGAGTACTAAGATAAAGTCAAAATTTCTGCTTTCTCCAAGCATTTATATCACAGACTCAAAAAGGCAAGGCCAAAATCTGACAGCTAGTGCGTGTTGCAGCCTCTGAATGACAGAGGCAGCATTATACTTCATCATTTCTGAGGGGCCCACACAATGGAGGCTAAGATCCTGGAAAGTAACAACCTGGACATGTGCCACATGATTCCTTTATCTTTGAAATTATTATCAAATTTTTGTCAGGAATGGCATCTCTCATTCATGAGAACCTTATTTGTTACTTCAATTACCTATATGAAAAAACGATTTCTATGTGTTCTGTAAACAATAAACTCAACATGTGAAAAAGGAAAATACAAAAGATTCTAGGCATGGAAAAAAAGATGATAGGAAAGACGATGATGAAGAGAATGGATGAGACAAAGTGGAAAAATATTAAAACTGTACCTTATAAAATTAGTTATTACCTGAAATATAGATTCATTGGTCATCTAAGGTCAAGGACCAGCCCGATGTAACCAAAAGTACCTTACTGTAGATATATTAAAAATTTATAAATTAGCACTTAAAGCAAGAAGGATTATTAAAGAAATTGATTATTTAAAATAGTCAAGACAGCAAGAAAAAGGTGAAATTATTAATATATATCCACATGTTGACATTAAAATAAAGTGGGCTAGAAAGATCAAAAGTATAATCATTATTTGGGAAGAAATACAATTGAAATTATTTTCAGATGACCTGTTACAATTTGTTAGAAAAATTTAGCAGGTGTACTGGATGTAGGCAACACATTCACAAACCAGAAAATGATCTTTGTATTACAAATACTAGCCTAGTATCAATACCTATAATTAATTCAATATTAATATATTCTTCTTATCATTAATAATTACTATTATTTTAAGAATTGCCACAAATTAAAAGAAAGAGGTAGCCAATTAAAAATCAGGAGGTCTTCACAAAATAGATATGTAAATAAGACAAAAAATATGAAAAAATTGCTGAGATTTATTATTTGTCAACTAAGTGAAAACTAGCATAATATGACATGTCAATATTCCTCATTAGGATGACTATTTTTTTGTTAACCATAGCAACAAGTGTTCAAGAAATACTGAGACAACAGAACCCCTTTACTTTATTGGGAAGAATTAAAGTTTGTGAAAGTAAAAGTCTTTGAGTATATCTAATAGCCTTTGAATATATCTAGTAAATTTCAACATATGTATAGTTATGACCCAGCAATTTCACATGTATGTGAAATGAATTTACATGCTCATCAAGAAAGTACATTATGTAGATCCATCTTTTAAAACTCTGAAATGGGGAAACAATCCAAATTTTCATCAGCAATGTAATATAGTATTAAAAGTGGCATATCCCCATAGCACAAGATATAAAAGCAAGAATCAACAACTGGGATAGATTCAAACTAAAAAGCTTTCTCTCAGCAAAGGAAACTATCAGTAATGTGAAGAGAGAGCCTACAGAGTGGGAGAATATCTTTGCCACTCATACTTCAGATAGAGTGCTAATTTCCAGAATCTATAAAGAACTCAAAAACATTGAAAATCCTCTAACATTGATTGTGGTTAAGGGTACACACGTGAATATAAAAACACTTTAAATGTTTAAATAATATGACACCTGAATTTTATCTGAATGCAATTCTTCTAAAAAAATCACCTCAAAACTATATCAAATTTCAAATGAAATTTTCAAAATTTCTTCAAGTGTTAATGTCTTAATCTTGTGGTGGACAGTAAGCCTAGCAACAGAATTTGAAAAAGGAACTGTTGAAAACATCAGACAACAAAAGACCAACTATATGAGAGGAAATCACAACACCACAGAAAGAAAAGATAAAGGAAGGAAAAGAGAAGGAAATTAAAAAAAAAGGGAAACCATGAGAGGAGGTGGAAGAGACAGAATTAGAATGAGAGGGTATATGTATTAAATAACTCGAACACATGAAGCCACTGCACGTGTCAGCAGTGGAGGACACTTGGAAGTCCCCAACTCCCCGCCCTCTGGAAAGCCTAGAAGCAGCGAAGAAGGGCTCTTTTCCAAGTCTCTAGCAGTTGGACACCTACATTCAGATCTTCAGTTCTGCCAATCAGAACTTAATCAAATACTTCCATAAATTTTAATGTGTGTTCAAATCTCAGATGAACAGGTAGCATTAAATAAATAAACTTTTGAAGGTTATTAATTACCAAGACAAAGAAAAAAAAAAAAAAGCAAAGAACACTTCCATGCTTTCCTCTCCTACAAGACACCCTTAAGAAAGGAGTTTAACCACATGGTGAAATGCCCCACATCACTAATCACTAATCATTAGGAAAATACAAGATGAAGTCACAGTGAGATATCACCTTGCTCCAGTAAGTACAACTATTTTCGAAAAGGCAACAGCAATTGTTGGCAAGGATGTGGAGAAAAGGGACATCTGACACACTGTTGGGAAGGTAAATGAACAAAGTCATTTTGGGAAACAGTATGGAGGTTCCTCCAAACTTCAAACACAGATCTACCATGATCCACCACTACCCACACTGGGTATACATCCAAATGAAATGAAATCAGTGTCTCATAGAGACATCTGCAGGATCATATGATTACTGCAGCACTATTCACAATGGCTAAGATAGGGAAACAACCCAAGAGTCCTTCAGGCAACAAATGGTTAAAAAAAACATGGTACATATATACAACAGAATGTCATTCAGTCATCAAAAGAATAAAATTCTGGCATTTGTGATAACATGAATGGAAGTAGAGATTGTTAAGTGATATATGCCAGGCACAAGGAGACACGAACTGCATGATATCATATATATGTGGAATCTTCAATAGGTGATCTCTTAGAAGTTGGGAATATAATGGTGGTTACCAGTGATGGGGAGAATAGCGGGGAAAGAGGAATGGGGAAATGTTAATCAAACGTCCTAAGTCACAGTTAAGATGGGAGCAATGGACTGGGTTGTGGTTCGGTGGTACAGCACTTGCTTAGCATGCATGAGGAACTGGTTTCAATCCTCAGCACCACCTAAAAATAAATAAAATGAAGGTCCATCTAAAACAAAAATTATTTTTTAAAAAGTTGGGAGCAAAAATCCTGGTGGTCTCTTATTCAATAGCATAACTACAGATAATAATTATGTGCCATGTATGTCCAAAAGCTGGAACAAAGCATTTCTAAAAATTTCACCATTAAAAAAATGTTTGAAGCGATAAACTCTTAACTAGTTTTAAACATGACACAATGTATACATGTTTCAACATATCACAAAGTACTCCATTGTGCATATAATTTTTGTTCATATCTTACAAATAAATTTAACTAAAATTAATTCACCGTTTAAATTCTACTTTATTCACTGGAATTGTGATACTCAGGTGGACCACCTAGAAATTTTCAGAATTTCTGATATTACAAAAAGATCAGGAAAATTCCTAAATAGCAAATGTCTTGTCATTTACATTGCAGTTTCCTGTCAAGAAGATTCCATTCATCACTTCTCTGTCCAGTAGAAGCCATGGAATAATTAATTCAAGAATATACATAAAGACAAGTGATATTCCCTGTAAAAAACTGAAGACTGCTATTATGGCTAAAATGAAAAAAATTAAAAAAAACAACTAAAGAAATGTTGCTCTTCTCAAATCAACATGTTACTTCAATAGTGAAGAGGTTACCCTCCTCTGTTAGCAACAGACAGATGGCCTGTACGCATTGCACTTCTTGCTTTCAGATTTCATGAGAACAACCAAGATTCACTTAAGGGGCAACACTGTACAGTGTAACTAGGTTGCACATTATGTTTTATAAGACATATCAAAACCTATAAAACTGAGACAGGGTATACATGAGAGAATACAGACACTTGTTTACTAAAGGAATCCTTTAAGGTACTTATTGAAAGGGACTATTAAAACACAAATTAAATATGCATTAAAAAGTCCCCTATTTTTTAAAAACTTGTGAGGCCGCATATCATATTAGCAAGTTATTATTCACAAACCCATCCTCTCAGGTGTTTCATGCCCATATCTACTATTTTCAGCATGACTTTATTTTATTCATTTATTTTTATATGTGGTGCTGAGGATTGAATCCAGTACCTTGCATGTGCTAGGCAAGTGCATTACCACTAAGACACAACCCCAGGCCTGATTTTGTTTATCTTGAAGAAGTTTTCTCACACTAAATCCTTCTGAAGTTTAAACCTATATTATAAACATGCCAATCTTTCTTGTGGTCAGTCTTCCTCCATCAGAGGCAGGCTGAATTCTCAAGTCCCAATTTTTTTCTACTTTTGTGTCTCCTTGTATTTTTCCTAATCCCCTCATTGACTGGTTTGGTTAGCTCTGAATAAACTGTCATGCAGGATGTGATACATTCCTATCCATTTTTTTTTCTTATTATTATTCCTTAATTTTATCCTGACACATGGTGTCACTATGTTGCTGATGCTGCCCTTGAACATGGAATTGTTGTGCCACAGCCTTCCAAATTGTTTGGGATTACAGGCATGAGTCACCAGGACCATTCACAATATACCTCTTCAAATTCTGTAACAGACTATATCAAACTCTTTTTTAATTGCTTTAAGGAAAACTTGTATAACCAAGCAGCACTTCTTAGTAGAAGTCTCAATGTGGTCAAAGAGGTAACAGAACTTTCACGGGGAGAAAAAAAACTAAAGAGAAAAACTAGAATCACCATGTTCACATCAAATGTTAAATAGCATATAATCTTTGAAATTCACTTATTGCTTGCAGAGACAGAGGATGAAATAAAAAGTGTGTAAGGTCCTTACTGACATCTCATTGGTTTGAGGAAGCAAATATAACCTCTCACCTCAATTACCAATGAACACACTAGTCAGATCTCAGATTTAACCCCTGTCTAAAAGCAACAAAGCTCTATCAGGTATTGTTTCCCAAAAAATCACCCTATCCACCCTTACTTTGTTTAAAGTTATTACCTATGTTCTCAAATGTGCTTATACAAAGTAAGAGAAAAATGCACCATGCATGATCAGAAATGAATTAAATTTACCAAGCTATAACTACAATCTTGCCTGATGAAATTCTTTAAGGATCGGAACCATTAATTTGACATAGCACTGTGAGAGACTAAGCATTCAAGAAATGGTTTAAAATAAAACTGAATCCTTTTTCATTTTTTTTTGTAGAAAAAAAGGGTCATCCAAGAGAAGGGCACATAGAAGTAGCATGTATGTTTGCTGGTACACTGGCCCATGCTCTTACTCCATAAGGAAAATGCTAGAGGGGAAGTGTTGCATTTCATCCACAAAGCCAAAGGCAGGAAGAGAAACAAGAAATCTAGAGTTAAAAAAGTAAGACTTAAAATACTTGGTAAATATGGTACACTTGCAGAATGATTCTAAATAATTCATGACAGACAGGTGTGGTGCCACACACCTGCAATCCCAGTGGCTTGGGATGCTGAGAAAGGAGAATTGCAAGTTCAAAGTCAGCCTCAGCATCTTAGTGAGACCCTGTCTCAAAATAAAAACTAAAAGGACTAGGGGGTGTAAACTGGAGCGTAAAACCCCAGTGGTTTATTTCCCTGGGTTCAATCTGCAGTATAACTCCCCTCTGAAATAATACTGATAATGATAATAATTTGGGCATAACTCAAATAAAACTAAGGTGCTATGCATTCTTTCATATTGGACACTGACCACTCTATATACAGATAATTTAATGAATTTTAAAGCAGAAATCCAGGTTAGAAATAGGAAGAAACAGGAAAAATTAAGGTTCTACGAGTTTCTTGTCCAAAATCAAGAGTGTCACCATAATTCCTTTCCACCTGCCCTTGAGTTTGTTTACCACTTCTGGCCTTCATGTGCTTCATTTTCCAGCCACAACAGGAGACATTTGTCTCTGTGCCTGTCACATAGGTTCACACTCCTTTTGCCTCAAATACTGCCCCTGTAGAGTTACAAGTTTTCTGAATAGGTTTTCAATCTCTCTTCCAATTCTTCACCCTGGTAGAGGTAGGCAAGGAACAGTTGGAACTATGAACATGAGCTACATCAAAAGATTTGGACCAAAGACACAGATCTGGACAATCAATATGAGTCAGAGTTGAAGCAATACATAGGGGACTTTATCTGAGAAAGAAATATAGAGATATGGAGAGAGCACTGAGTCTCAGAGTGAGAAGTCCATAAACTGTTGGAATGCAGAACCACTGGGAAGGAACCCAGCCTCATCATTGGGCTTGTGTCCTTGCCTGCAGCTTGCAGGTTAGTTGGCTGAAGAAAGAGACATAAAATTGCAAGATAACCACAGGAATCTGGAGGAAATAATTCTTTAGGGAGCATGTACATTAGAGATTTTAGTGACTAAGAAATGACCCTCATTATAGTCAGAGGCACACACATGGGTAGTGAGACACATACTGTTGAAATAGCATGATTAGAATACATGAAGGGAATTCACAGGCACAAGAAAAACTGGTACAGAAGTGTATGATCCTACCCTGACTCCACCTCTCGTTTTTCCTCCTAGCTACTGTCCCTCTATAAATGTTAAAACCCCAGACCAAGAAAAGGGGACTCACTCTCAAAGCTCTGAGATGGCCTGTTCTCCCATCGCTTGCTCTGCTGCTTATACATGATGCATCCATAAACTTTTTTCTGTGACAAGGTTAAGAACCTGGAAGGTGGGAGTGTAGATGTGCTGGGCTCTCTGGGACTTCCCTGGCTTCTGGTTTGGTGACATACCCTGGAGGAGTCTATAAGAAAGGAGGAAAAACCATTTGGACCATCTGCTTATTTTTTAGTGGAAAGAGAAATTAAGGCAACAATTATAAAGAGAAATAAGATATAGGGAGAAAGCTTAAAAGAGTGAGTGAATGCTCCTTAGTGTAAGTGGAAATAGAAAAATCCAGGAAAAAGTGAGGTTGAGTTCTGCCCTACTGGAAAAAAAAATGGAAATTAGTATTTTGTATCAGTGGTGTTTTTTATTGTGCCGAGGATTTTCAAAGTGAGGAAATGAGAAGAAGGCAGGAGAGGCTGTTGTGTAGAGACAACTATTTTGAGAATTTTATTATTTGGAGAAGGGAAACAGATGGGATGGTAGCTTGAGGGTTGTGCTGGAATTAAAAAACATGCTTTTTGATAAAATTTCTCAATAGCACATTCATCATAAAAGATTTCCCTTTCAAACCAAGTTATCCTAAAGACTATGTCTATTCTACATGTGATTGAGTGCTATAGAAAGATGTGAATTCTGGGCATGTAATAAAAGCTTGACAGCTTCCATATTCTTACTCTGAAAATAGTTATATTAATTATTGCTTTTTAATGTATGTTTTAAAAATTCCAGGGATAAAAATAATTTTAAAATTATAAACCTATTAAAATATGATATTACTATCATTTTCATAAGTTATATAATCTTTTAAAAGTCTCATATAAAAGATTTCAAAATATTCATATTTCAAAGCATTTTAATAGAAAGTAATTTTATGAATAACAATTTGAAATTAAATTAAGGGAATGGCCATTTATATTCACATTGTATGCCAAAAATAGAAATAGATATTTAAATGAATTCTCTTTATCTTCTTTAAGGCATGTTAAGTATAGTTTTATTTATTTTATAGATGAGGAAAATGTTTTTGAGATATAATTAGTAATTTCAAATTCAATTAACCAGCTAGAGAAAAGTCAGAGTTCAGATTTCAAACATACTGATAAGCTTATAAACAAATGTTGCTGAACCAAGTCTAAATATTTGTTTCTCAAAGTTTTCTTTCATTATACATGGAAACAAGAAATTTAGGTGTTTCTACGTATAAACAATAAGATAGGTGTTTGATTTGCCTGGACATGTCAGTTAAAATAACTATTTGTATGATTATAAACTGAATTCAGATATGAAGAAAAAATTAAAAGGTTCCCAAGGGTTTTGTGCTTGATTCTCTTTGGATTTTCTCTCTTAGTAGACGTGAACATCAAATGTTCTAAATGAAAAGTATTAATACAAATCTTACTGGAAACCTATTTTAATACCTAAATCCCAACTGTTTCTCATTAAAATGTTCTAGTTTTCTTCCCTAGCTCTCCAGGGTGGGTGAGCTGAGGTCCAGCATATGTAATCAGCTAATGGGGCCCTATTCCCAAATCAAATACTCTGAGTTATACAGAGAGATGTAAGTAGTAAGCAAACATTCATGTACTTGGAGCATCATATAAAGACAATTACTATTCTCACTATTTTACAACTAAATTTCTAATCTTTCTGTGGACAAAGAAGATAGAAAGCAAGGATACAAAACTAATGCAGAAGAATGTAAGAAAAACCATTTATTTAACATAAAATCTATTATTTCCTTGAACTGGGAGAGGTGGAATAGTATAGTTGTTAAGAACTGAGTTTAATCTGAATTTTGTGATTTACTAGCAATGTGCTTTGGGGCAGGATATTTAACTGCTCTTTGTCTTGGTTTCCTCATCTATAAAATAAGATTTTATTGTAAGTAAATATAAAATAGTTGTAAGAATGACTAGTCCAAAGAAAACCCTCTGTTAACTATTATTAATATTTGCACTTATTCTGATAATTGCTCTCTTGAGTTTTGTATGAAAAACCAAAGAATATAGCTGTCCAAAAATATTAGATTTTTCAACTCAAACATTAAAATTTAAAGGTTATTTGAGATAAGCATAAATTAAAGGAAATCTTCTCATTCATTTATTTATTCACATTAATTCAACATTTATTATCTATTAAGTACTTATTGTCCAACAGATAGGATATGATAGCCTTTGATTTCTTCTCTACCAAATGTGCATATTATTCCTCACAACAAGAACTGAAGTCTATTTCTCTTTTCTTAAATCTGGCCAGATGCTTTCACAAATAAAATGCAGCAGAAGAGAAGTTGTGTACCAGTGTCTTTCCAGTTTTTAAGAAAAAGACCAACTTCCACTTCCTCTCTCTTGTTAAGTTAGTTTCCATGTAAGATGTTGAGTTATTCTAGGACCCAATACACCGTGAGAAAGGCCAAGTCAGACCTGTAGAGAGGCTATAGAAAGGAGGGGAAAGCTCATCCACTCTCTAGGGTTTCCAACCATCCCAAAAATGTGAATGAAGAAACAATCTTAAGAGTTCCAACCTGATCAGCTGCCAGGTGGACACCCCTTCATTTAAACCCAGCTCTAATGCAGTTATGAAAAGTAATACAATTATGCATTAGGGACTGATTGTTAAATAATAATAGGTAACCAAAACAGTGTTTTTAGTCCAGTAGCAGTAGGATATGAGTAGCATATCATGTCATAAAACTGACATTCAATAAAGAGGTCAGATGAAATCAATGGAAATCCATGGAAAATAGGTTAGTATGTTACTTTTCAAGGCTCATAGAGAACCTGTCTCATAAAGACAGGTCCACATACTCAAATTCGTCAATTACATTAACCAGAATGGCAATTGGTTTATATACTATGCCAAGGTAAAACTAATTAGGTAACATTAGACCTTATCACTAATTAATTTTTACTTACATGTACAGACTATTATTATTATTATTATACCAGAGATTGAACCCAAACTCTGGTATAAGTGCTGAAACTGTGGTTCAGCACTTAACTACTGAACCACATCCTCAGCTCTTTTTTTTTTTTTTTTTTTTTTTTAAGTTTGAGACAGAGTCTTGCTAAGTTGCTTAGGATCATGATAAGTTGCTGAGGCTAACTTTGAACAAGGGATCCTCCTTTCGCAGCCTCCCAAGTGACTGGGATTACAGCTGTGCACCACTATGTTCTGCTGCATGTATGGATTCTTCAAGAGAATGTTAACCTTATACATTGAAGCATGAAATGAGACCTTCCGATTCTAGGTGATCAGATTCCTGGGTTCTCAGTTACCTTAACTCTTGTCATTGAAAGGATGCATGCCATTTTGAGTTCTGCTTATTTTCTACCACTATTTTGCTTCTCCTTCCACAGGGACTTTCTCTGAGAGTCCTGATAAAAAGGAGAGTTTCTCCTAGATCTACTAGTTTAACTACTTATTGTCCACATAAACCAGATTTCCTCTGGTGATCAGTATTTACCCCTTGTGGCACAAGTTGTTAGCTGTTAGCCACATACATTTCCCTTTCTTTCTGAGCAGAGGGCTAAATTGTATTTCCTAGCCTCTTTCTCTGTGCAATATGACATACAACTAAGGTGATTGAAATGTGGGGGAAAAGATGAGTGTCCCTCTGAGATCTGCCTATAAACCTTCCAGATCTCCCTTATTCTTTCCAATACAATGGCTAGAAATGGACTCAGGCATCCTGAAAGACGGTGGTACTGTAAGATGGAAGAGATGAAGCCCCTCATTATGTGTTATGATCATTAGGTTACTGACTAGGCTCGTTAGGTTGTTAGCAAGGTATTAGTTTTATTACGGTGAACCACTAAGATTTCTGGGGATTTGTCTGTGATCGCAGCTAGCACTACCCTACTTTATATGCCACTTAACACTATTACCCATTACACTGCAGGATGCTTTCTGAGACTTCATTGTTCCCTTTTTTGTAATCCTCTTTGAAATTGGAGCCACTTAGTCCCCAAATGAGGGAGATTTTGAAATATAAAGCAGTAAACTATCATAACTATCATAACTGCTTCCATTCCATGTAATTTTGACAACCAACATGAAATTCAGTTATTATCCTTATTCTACAGAAGAAGGCAAGGTAGCTCAGAGTTAAGCAGTTTTCAAAAGTCACAAAACTAATGGACTGAAAGGCCAGTATTCAAATACAGTATGGTCTGCTGCCAAAGTTCAGGGTTCTCACATTATGTCACCTTTCCTATCAAGTCTGAGGAACCTCTTAAGAGTCTTTAATATTATCACAACTCCAACAATCTCTTTCTCAGCCTACAGTGAATACTAAGCTGCTGGGGAACCATTTGTTCTCTACGATGTCAGCAAGGCATTTAAGAATAAAGTAATAGGAGTGTCAAGAAAAATGTTTTTCTAAACTTTAATTTCCCTTGGACAAAGGTCAGGACATCTGGTTATGTTACTTTCTGGACTTCAGAGGGTTTGTTGAAATTTCACCACTGCAAATGGGCCAGTGAGAGCATTACAAAATTCTAAGCCCATAATTTGTGAATTAGGACAGAATCCCAAATGATTTAAAATACAATGCTAATTGTTCTTCTTGAATGTGAGAACTTCATAAATCATAAGTTCCATGGGGTGAAGTGACACTTGATGCTGTGATCCACATCATCTTTATAATTATAGATAGGACACAGTGATGTGTCTCCTATTTGCAGAGCACCTGTATGCCCTGGCTAGCACCTTCCTTGCAAGCCCCATATTTCTCTCACCTTCCATGTGTCTCATGAAGCCCAATGGGAAGCTGGTGTTACCCACAAAATGTGAAGAAGAATGAATCATCACATCTAAGCTGAGCACAGAGGCACAACCCATGCATGCTGCTATGTAATGTTAAACCAGAATAGATACAATTCTTACCTTGAAAAAACTTAACCTCATCATACACTACAGATCATAACTGAGGCTTATGACAGTTAAATAACTTATCCAAGATCACATCTTGAAATTACAGAAACCAGAATTCAAACTCACGACTGTTTGATTTAAGGGCAGTGGACAACCTGTTATTTAAGACCTGGCCAAAGTGTAAATACAGGAAATAAAATGGAAATTCTCCTAATGGTATGGTAATGATAATTTAAAAGGATAGATATAGTTCAAATTCACACTATTTCAACAGGTGTTGTTGACACAGGGTCTAAAACAAGTAGTCAGTGTATTGGTGCTAAGTATTAAAAAGATCTTGAGAATCTAACCAAGTGTGGTAGAGTACCCAGATTGCAATTCCCTTCAATATTTTAAATCCAAGGAGAAACTATACTGAGGTTCTTTCAGTGTCTGATCAGACCAAAATTAATGATATTTTGATAAAATGTGTTTCTCTAGTTCTATTTCTACGAATTCAAAATATTCTCAATAATATCTACATTAAATTTTCTGCTTCTAGATGAAAGTTCTCTTTTCTTTAACATCTTTATACTATCAGCAAAATAATGTCTTATAGTATGGATATATGGTGTCCTTCAAACCTCAGGTGTGAGACTCTTGAGGCTCTCATTTGTCTGCCTGTTTCAGTACAGTGACTCTTTTCCTTTGCCTTTGGCTCAGAGTCACTATCCCACTCATTTGAAGGGATCCTAGGCTAGCATTATGACTCTTTCTGTTCAGAGGTAAAATGATTGGGTTATGAGTTCCTTAACCTAAGTGAATTAGTTCACTGATAGATTAACTGGGTGGTAAGTGTAGTCAGGTAGGGTGTGGCAGGGAGATATGGGTCACTGGGGGCCTACCTTTGTGGTATATATTTGTTCCTGGTGAACGAAGCTCTCTCTCTGCTTCCTGGTGGCGATGTTCTGAGTTCTTACCCTCTGTCATAGTCTTCTGTCTTGATATTCTGCCTCACCTTGTGGCCCAGAGCAATGGAATTGACTGTCTATGGACTGAGGCCTCTGAAAGCATCAATGTCAAATACACTTTTTCTCCTCTGATCATTCTCATCAGGTCTTTTGGTCACAGCATGAGAAAGCCGACTAAAACACATCCGAAGACAAACAGTACCATATTAAAGAATAAGAGGAGAATGACTCTGAAATTAAATAGGTAAGATAACAGTAAACTTCAGTAGTTTAGTCAGCCTAGTAAGTTACATAAGTTAAATAGGAAGTTCACTCTTTAAGTGAAATAAATCTATCCACAGTTATTATTTAAGAGGATATTTCCTGGTGCAGGAATTACATTAGGTATTGCCACATGACATATATAAGAAATTAGTGGTTAGGAATATAAATTTTAAATTCCAATCATTCAAATTCACTCTTGGTTCCATTATATACTGTGTGACCTTGGGCATATTTAGTTCTTCAAACTTCTGATTATTTATCTGCAAACTGAGCTAAAATTGAAGCTACCTTATAGGATTGCTGTGAGGTTTAAATTTTTTTAATTCATGTGAAGAACTTAACAGAGTGTTTTGCATTTTGTAAGCCCTCAATAAATATTAGCTATTATTATCACTAATACTAATGAAGTCATGGTCGTGTTTTTTTTTTTTTAATTTTAATTTATGAAGAACCTGAGACTCTTGAGGCTCTCATTTGTCTGCCTGTTTCAGTACAGTGACTCTTTTCCTTTGCCTTTGGCTCAGAGTCACTATCCCACTCATTTGAAGGGATCCTAGGCTAGCATTATGACTCTTTCTACTTTTCCTTTACATTGTTTTCTTAACTTTGGGATTTTACCTTGTTTCCATAATCCAGGTCTCCCTGAGAATCCCGATCATCTAATTGAAGAGAAGAACTTGACTATTTATTTGTAAGCTTAAGAGAACTTGGACCTGTCTCTAAATCCAGCCCTTTTGGATTCTTACCATGGGATCTGTCTGAAAGCATATTCTCCATGGTTAGGAGTGGAAATCCTCCACAACCCTTGTCTCCCTCCCTGTCAATAACCTGAGGTATCATTTGGTTTAGTCCTTCCTCAAGGCCAAGGGTACTCTAGTTTCTTCTGAACAGAGTTGTATAAATATTTTGATCTGTGACAGCCATGTGTCTCTGTCACAATTCTTCAACTCTACCATAGTAGAATAAGTACAACCACAAAGAGAACATAAATAACTGGGCATGTTTGAGTTCTAATAAAACTCCATTTTATAAGAGTAAGGGATATGCAGGTTTCTCAGGGTGCTTAGTTCTAAATCCTGCTGTAGGCTACTGGTCATGTATTTTATTTTTTTGCCACTCCCATGATCTCAGGGCTAATGCAGACAGGGCCAGAGACTGTGCCAAAATCATGGCATGGGCCACAAATTGGACAAAAATAATTTTAATTTCCCCTTATAATTTTTTTGTTCAAAAATCTTGCAAGTGTCACTTAGATAATATCTCCATCTTTTGTTTTTTCCATTCTCTAGTGGTAATTAACTCAAACTCCTAGACTTAAGATCTGTAAGCAACATAGCCAGAGCTGTCACTGGAGGTTGGAGACATCCCAGAGGGAGTGTGCTGTACACTTTTAGGGTTATCTAAAGTTTTTCTTCTCATCTGGCAACAGGTGGGGTTTCAGCCTTCTCATCACTGAAAATATAATGTAATCCCCATCTCAAATTGGAATAGGCTCCCAGGAATAAACCTCAAATGTGCTGCTGGTATTTCATGAAGAAAGAAGCTGAGGCTTATGATGGGGTTCAAGGAAAAAGTCTAAGCCTGGGCTTCCAGGAGAGGGAGTGAGAGGTGGAGACCTCCAGACATGCACTCGGTTCTTGGATAGCAGTAGGTTGCTCTGTGGCCCCTTACATATGCCCTTCTGTGGTGAGCATGCTAGGTCAGTAACATAGACCAAACACTTTTGTGTCTTTCCACAATGTCAGAATTTATTGAATAAAAATAATTTCACAGGTTACACCACTTTCATCAGTGGCAGTTCACTGAAAACTTGTGGGTCACCTGATAGTCATAGGCCAGCAACACAAGTTTTTTTGTTCCAATCTTAATTTCTCATGTCTGTAACACTCAAGTCACACATTCTTCACACAATGATTTATAAATAGATCACAGAAAAACTAAGAAAAGGGTAAAACAGCCACAGAGTTACAGGGTTCTGTGTTAACAGTACAGGTTGAGAGAGATATGAAGGCAGAGTCAAAGAGTCAGGGTACTATGGATTATGTAGAAGGAAATGAGAGGGAGGGGGGTGTGAAAAATGATGGTATGAGACAGACATCATTACCCTATGTACATGTGTGATTACACAAATGGTGTGAATCTACATCATATACAACCATGGAAATGAAATGATATACCCCATTTGTGTACAATAAATAAAAATGCAGTCTGTAAAAAATTTAAAAATAAATAAATGATAATGAAAATGAAAAAAGAAAAAAAGAGTCAGGGTAGCATCCCTGTGGTCATTTTCCTGGGCAAGGTCATGGTGACCAGGTAACAGGCTCAAAGTGCTGCTATTTCCAGTCTTGGGGTGCTCTTCCTCTTATGGGTATCAAGTGAGGAGTTTTCATCTGAAGAGGCTGATAAGTTTCCATGCCAGGGGTTCCTCATATGATTTGAGATGTCCACGTGTCCAGGAACCCCTTGATTTAGTTTGACAAGTTGACATATATAATCTATTTATCAGTTGGTAACTTATGACGATGCCAGACTGATGGTGCTTGTTTATTTGTACAAACAAGGTGTGGAGTCATTTCACCATGGCACTTGTGTTCAAAATAGAGTAGCTCATAGCAAATTACTGCTTACAGAATAGAGTGACTCAGGTTTGGACATGGTCTGGAAACTGCTCTTCTAAACATAAAAGAGTAATTCAGAGCAGGGCACCAACTACTCTCCATACCCCTGAAAATGAATGACTGGGACAGAGAGGTCAGACCCAGATGACTCAGATGGTCAGAGCCACTAGACGGAAAGGCCTGAAGAAGCAGGAACCAAGAACTCCATAATGTCTACCAATGGTGGGGGCTTAATACCTATTTTTCCAAATGAATGGGTTAATGAATCAAAGGATGGCAAATGTATTCTGTCACTAGCAGAGATCCCAAATGTTCCAGGCATGACTGAAGGGTTAGGGATCATGGTACCTAAAGTGCTTCTTTATTAATTCTTGATTCTTTTTCTAACCACTTTCATTCTATAATCATACGTGTATAACTCAGGAAATCCAAACTTTCTATTCCCCATGAGGGCAGGGAATCATTCTGAATTCTAAGAAAGAACAGCTGCTCCAAAGACAACAATACAGGAACAGAATGCTCCAAGTCCTTTAAAAAGAGCTAGAGGTTAATTGGCAGTTGGAGTTAGATAGGAGTCAGTGTAATAATTTTGGATTGCATTTTCAGAAAAAAACTGAAGACAGATACCTGTCTTAAGGAGACCCAGATGTCTTGGACCTGATTCCTCCTTTTTGCCCAGTTGGTACAACTGCTCTGTCTTCTAATCAAAAGACTCAGTAACAATTCATCCTAAGAAAAAGGAAATTCCTCATCTTTACTTCTAAAGAAGAGGTTATAACCTGCTGGAGGATAAGTGCTGGGATGAGATGGTTGAGTTTTTTTTTTTTTTAATTTTTTTAGATATATGTGATAGTGGGGTGTATTTTTACATATTATACATACATGGAATATAACTTATGCTAATTAGGATCCCGTTCTTGCAGTTGTGCATGATGTGGAGTTATACTAGTCGTGTATTCATTTATGAACACAGGAAATTTATGTCTGATTCATTCTACTATCTTTCCCATTCCCATACCTCCTCCCTTCCCTTCCTTCCCCTTTGTCTGAGTCAATGAACTTCTATTCTTCCCTCCCTCCCTAATTGTTTGTTAGCATCTGCATATCAAAGAGAACATTCTGGCCAAGGGTTTTGTTTGCTTTTGATTTTTTAAAAAAAATTTCTTTATTTTTATTTACAGACTGCACTGTGAATTTCTGTACACAAACGGGGTACAACTTTTCGTTTCTATGGTTGTGCACGATGTAGATTCACACCATGTATGTAATCATACATGTACATAGGGTAACAATGTCTGTCTCTGTCCACCATTTTTTCATATCGCCCCTCTCATTTCCCTCTATGTAATCTAAAGTTCTGTCACCCTCACCTCCCAACTCCCATTATGTATCAACATCCACTTATCAGGGAAAACATTCAGCCTTTGGTGTTTTGGGTATTGGCTTATGTCACTTACCGTGATATTCTCCAATTCCATTCATTTACCTGAAAACGCCATAATTTTATTCTTCTTTGTGGCTCAATAACATTTCATTGTGTGTATATATATATCACAGTTTTGTTATCCATTCTTCTGTTGAAGGACATGTATGTTGGTTCCACAATGTAGCTATTGTGAATTGAGCTGCTATAAACATTGATGTGGCTGCATTTTAAGTCCTTTGGCATAAATCAAGGAGTGGGATAATTGGGTCAAAAGGTGGGTCCATTCCAAGTTTTCTGAGGAATTTCCTTACTGCTTTCCACAGTGGCTGCACCAATTTCCAGTTCCACCAGCAATGTACAAGTGTGACTTTTTCCCCACATGCATGTGAAAAAAAGAGCCTACAGAGGGAGAGAAAATCATTTCCATATGCACTTCAGATAGAGCACTAATCTCCAAAATTTGTAAAGAACTTACAAAACTTTACATCAAAAATACAAAGAACCCAATCAATAAACAGGCCAAGGATCGGGACAGACACTTTACAGAATAAGATACACAGGTGATTAACAAATACATGGGAAAGTGTTCAACATCTCTAGTAATTAGAGAAATGCAAATTAAAACAGCTCTAAGATTTCATCTTACTCCAATTAGAATGGCTATTATTAGGAACACGTTTTTGATTTTAACAACGTAGAAGAGTGAGGATTGAAAATGACTGGAGTGTCATCTCATTGTTGGGAGAAAAATGCAGTCTACAAGAAAGATGCTGCCTACAGCAGAGACCAGAATCACCCACAGTGGAGTCAAGTCTCAGTGATGTGGAGCTGGTGATACTTGGGACTTAGAGGCAAATCCTCTGCCCATTCTTTAAAATTAGCATCACTGATTTCCCACATTTCATTCTATCCCTCCAAATCCAAGTATGTTAGTAAATATTTTATTGTGTTATTCACCTCATATGATCTTTTTCTCTGAGCTCAAATTCTTTAATTTCTTCCCCAACACTGGCCCCAAATATTTATTTTTGTGTGAGGATATTTTATTGATAGTTTCTTGACTTAACTCACCTTTTGAGTTTTGTCATCCTGTAGTAATGCTAACATTCTTTTCCACAATCATTGTAATGACCTTGTGAAACTTGCTCTGGAATTACATATTTTTTTATATTGCATAACATTTTACAGAGTGACGGTGCACTTAACTATAAGCTTGAGGTTATGAAATATGCTTTCACTTCATTCCTGGGCCCTGGCACTTTGGTTGGCAGTCAGTACATATTGACTGAATGAATGAAAAAGTTCATATCTTCTTCATATTCTGAGGTCTGAGAGTTGACTAAAAGTTATCTTTGTAAAATGAGTGCTAGAATAGTTTTTGAAAGGTTCTTTGCATCATAATTCTGGAATTGTGGACATATGTTTTGTGCCCTTGACTATCTCCCAGTCTAGCAGGGAGACCAGAGACATAAATAGAATTCATGAGGGGTCCTGGATAAGGTATATACAGGTTGCTGTGGGAAAGTAGGGGGAAAACTATGCAATCTTTCAGGATTTAGAAAGAAGAAACTGTACTCCATGAGAGTTGTACATACAATAAAGCAGATGAAGAAATATGGGGAATGATCTCTCTGGAAAGATAGGGTGGGAAGATATAGTGCCTTGCTACCAGACAGTCATTACAAGTAAAGCAAGATGTCTGATATGGAACACCTACCTGCATGTCAATATTACTGGGTCAGAAAGTTTCAGGCAGACAAAGACCCAAATGAGGTTGGATATATAAAAGGGATCAGATCACAGTGGACCGTAATACTGTGACATATGTCTGAAGGGTTATACTGTGGGCATTGGAGAATAACGAGGATAATTTGTAATTTAGAAGACTGTGGCAGATGTGCAAAGGGATGATTTAAGGTGGAAAAATCTCAAGGAAAGGAAATCAGTTAGAAAAACAAAGCAGCAGTATGGAGGAGGAAAAAAAAAATGAGAACATGAACAGAGGAAAAATAGATGCCAAAATAAAGTATTTAAACTTGGTGCCTGAATGGCAAGGGACCTGAAAGTTCTATTGGAGTCACGAGTAATTCCCAGGTTACTAAGTTACTAATTAGGCTGATATTAGATGGTGGTGACACTAATTGAAACAGAGACTGCAAGAGAGAGAAATGGAAGAATCCTGCTCGGAGAAGTTTGTCTGCAGAACATCCACGCAAGTGTGCCTGCTTGGCAATGGACTGTGAGAGACTGACATTGAGGGAAGAGGATTGACAGTGTCAGTTTAGTAATCATTAGCATATAATCCGTTAAACCCTTGAGAATGCAGGAGCGCACTCAGGGAGAGTGTCAGGAGAAGAGCGCAGAATCCAGCCCTGATTTACAGCAAATAACTCTGTTGGAGTAATATGCAGGGAAGACAAAGCTGATAAATTTAACCAATACATATCAAACTTGCCTTAGGAGACAATATCATATTTCCCCATATACTATTTCCTACTACCCTCTTTTTTTGCAATCTGGCTTCTACTTCCCAATACATTTTTATAAATGTCTTATTTAGAGATAATTGCAAATTCATATGTGGTTTGTTAGATAATATAGAGACCCCATGTATTTTTTAATCAAGTTTAAAGGTAAAATCTTACAAACTATATCACTACAGGAAATTGGCAATGAAAGTCAAGAACAGAACATTCCCTTTACCTTCAAATTCCTTGATTTATGCTGTCATTTTAAATTAGCCAAACCAGCTATTCTTCTTCCCTTAACCCTTCTTTAACCCCACGTAAACAAAAATATGCTGTTGCTATAATTTTGTCATTTCATGAGTTTTATACATAAATATATTTACGTAGTGTATATCATTTTGGGATTGACTTATTTCATGAAACAATCTCTGGAGATTCATTAAACTCGTTGCTGGTATCAATCCTATGCTGCTTCTTGTTGTTAAGTGATATTACACATAATGGATATCTGTTCATTTTGTCATTCACCTGTTAAGAGACACCATTCTCCCCTCCTTCCCACCCTGTTATTAGGAATACAGTTTATATAAACATTTGTGTCAATGTATATTTTCATTTCTATGTGTTAAAATGATCTGGAGTATAATTGTTGGATCCTATGGGAGTTACATATTTGGTTTTCTAAGAGATGACTAAAATGTTTTTGATAACTACTGTATAATTTTACATTTTTCTTGGCAATGTAAAAGTCATTTGGTTTCTATAAATCCTCGTTAGCATTTGATGTTGCTATTTTTAAGCCATTCTGATGGATACATAGACATTTCATAGTGGTTTTCATTCACATTTTCCTAATGATTAATGTGATTAACATATTTCATGAGTTTATTTGCCATCTGTATATCCTGTTGTATCTTCATATTTTCTTGTTCAGATCTCTAAATGGATTGTTTTTGTTGTTGAGATTTGAATTATAATAGTCTAGATATTCCTTCTTTGTATTTATGGATTTTCAAAAACTTTCTTCTACACTTCAGATTTTCTTTCCAAGTCTTACAGAATCTCTCTCACATTAAAAGATTCACACAAAAATGTAATGAAGTCCACTTGAACAATACTTTGCTTTCATGGAGTATGACTTTAGGTAACATCTGTGAGCTCTTTATCTAATATTTTATCTCAAAGATTTTGTCCTATGTTTTAAAAGCTTCATAGCTTTATTATTTACACCCACAGTTCATTTTAACTTAATTTTTGTTAAATTAGATGAAATTGTATCATTTTGGGGAGTGAGATAACTGTCCAGTTGCTCCAGTACCATTTGTTGAAAAGGTGTCCTTCTTCCAGGGAATTGGTTTTGACTCTCTATGGAACATTGGTTGAGCATATTTGTGTGGTTCTGTTTCTGAGCTCTCTATTCTGCTTCATTGATCCATGTGTCATCTCTGCCAATGACACATATACTTGATTATGGCAGTGGTAGAGTACTGGATGGATCAATTCTTCCCATTTTAATCTTTTCCCCAGTTGTTCTATCTACATTTGTCCTGTGCTCTTTCCCTATAAAATTTTAGAAAAATTTGTTCCATGCTTGCAAAAAACAAAAAACAAACAAACAAAAAAACTAACTGGGGTGTCACCCAATCATAAGATTATGCTTAGCATACATGAGACCCTGGGATCAAGCCCCAGAACAACAACAACAAGAAAATAATTGTGTGATTTTGATAGGAATTTTGTTAAGATAATAAATCAGTTTAGAGAGAATTGATATATCTGTTATGTTGATTCTTCCAATCTATGAACATAGTGTGTCTCTCCATATATGTATATCTTGTTTGATTTCTCTCACCAACATTGTACAGTTTTCAGCATGTAAATTTTATACAAATTCTATTAGATTTCTTCCAAAGAATTTTACTTTTTGAGTTACATAAATGATTCATTTTGAATTTCATTGTGTGTTTCTTGCTAATGGGCAGAAATTCAATTGATTGTTTTATGTTTATCTTTTATTCTGCAAGTTTGCTGAGCTCTAGAAATATTTTGGTAGATTGTTTGGGATTTTCCAGGCAGACATATGTGCTATCTGCCAACAGGGACAGTTTTATTTATTCTTTATGATCTGAATGTCTTCCCCCACTTTTTCTTGCTCATTGTGTTTACTAAAACTGTAAGCATTTTGTTTGGTAACAGTAGCAAGAGAAGACAATTTTTCTTATTCTTCTTCATTTCATTAAGTTTTAGGAGAAAGCATTCAGTCTTTCATCATTATGTATATGAGAATGAGAACTGAAATTAAATGCTTTTTCTGTTCCAATTGATAGAATCATGTGATATTTCTTTTGAAGCTTGTTGAGATGCTGATTTGCATAGTAGATTTTTGAATATTTAACCAGGTGTGCACACTGAAATAAATACTACTTGATCTGGTTTAACATTATTTTCACCTATTATTGAATTTTATTTGTTAATATGTTGCTAAGAATTTTTGTATATTTGCAAATAATATTGCTTCTTAGTAATTTTTTTAACTTTTCTTGTTTTGTTATCATAACATGAATTAAAATGATTATCTTCTGTTTTCTAGAAGAGATTATCTAAGATCAGTGTTACATTTTTAAGCATTTGTTATATATTTCCAGTAATTCCATTTGGGTCTGGATTTTTGGGGTGGGGTGGATAAGAGTTTTGAAGTTACTCATTGATTGCCTTAATGGTGATACAGATATATAATGATCTGTTTCATAGTGAAACGGTATAACAGTTTGTTTTTTCCATGAAGTGGTAAATTCCATTCAAGTCATCAAATGTATTTGTGAAGAACATTTCATAGCATTCCCTAGCATTTTCTTATCATGCTACATACACCTGGGTAGCATTTCCTATTAACTGGAGAGTGATGGGAAGGAAAGTCAAACAATAGTGCATCAAAGCATGAATGAATAGGAAGGGGTTCAACAGAAAAAGTAAGATCTGAGACATTTGAATAAACCCACTGAATAGACTATTTGAAGAAAGTTGTGATGCCTTTCCTAAATGGATAAATTATTTTTAAGTAAAAAGTTTCTAATTTTTTCTACTATTTCTCATAAAGAGTAAAACACTAGCACCAAGTCATGGCTCTAACCTGTAAGAGACACTGGAAAGATAGCAAATATGTAATGAGGTAGGGAAACAATAGTTTATCAGACTCTTTTCCTATGGTAGTAGTTTATCTAATGAATGTAATGTGTTGATAAGTTGTTTTGGGTGTAATACTGAAGCAGTGTGAGACACTCTCCCAAGACTAAACTTTGGGAAAAAGTAAGATGTGCCTTTTTGTCTAAGAGATCTGGGTTTAATTATTCATATGCTTCTCTTCAGTTTAATGGTTTATGCAAATTGGGAGCCAGTACTTTTTGCTTGGCAAAATGTAATATTGACAGAGAACTGTCACAATAGGGTCCATTACTTACCTTTCTTCCTCATGCTCAGATTCTGCTGTGAATTAAATTAAATGAATATATAATAAAATAATTTGAAAAATGCTAGAAAATTATTACCTAACCTAATAGTCTAGCTAGAGTGAAGTAGTCAAACCCAGATCAAAAGGCAGGAGTTTTAGACTGCTTAATCTCCTGATCTTTCTAACTTGAAAATATGTCCCCTATTAAAGTGAAGGAAGACACCATCAGTGAAATGCAATTATGTGAATATGGTCTTGATGGCAAAGAATGGGAGTATCATCTTCCTTCCTTTAGGTATTTTATTTCGGTGGATCCAGTTATTGATTGCATTAGGGTGTTAGATGATCATATCCAGACTTAACCCATATCTAATTTGTTATGAAATTCATTCTTCAACAACTCTAACATAGGTCCCTGTGTCAAGCTTCACTTTCACCCACTTTATACTTAGGCAATTGTTTTGAAATTCTAGTATGAGTTATTTTGAATAAAATGTGACAGGAAGACCTGGTTAAAAAGCATAACAGAGTTAAAGTTTACATAGAAGTACACAACTTCAACATATGCTGGAAAATAAGCTATAAAACACTTGACACAGTAGATTTCTATTTTGGTATGCCTTATTTGTCACAAGTTCTGCATCTGAGGGTCTTTGTATAAATAGATGATACAATAATATATTGTTTTCCTGGCAGTTGTATTTGTTATGCACCTTGTATAAGTCCTATTGGTCAAGCAAATCAATAAGCATAGAATTCATTAACTACTGTACAAGGAATATGAATCTTACAGCTATATGTGAAAAATCACTGAAACTTCTGATCTCACCTATTCCCTCTTCCTCATTTAGTCACTTGATACCATTACATCCACCTAAGACTGTTCACATACTTTCACCCAAAAAATAAAAAAATCTCACCAGGTTTCCAGACATATTATTCACAGTACTGTTCAGTAAAAGTAATTCTTGCACAAATACAATTAAATACTTATGTGAAAAAAACAGAAAGAATGTAATATTTGGAAATAAATTTTGAAAATAATATATGTGGAAGTTTCCACTTCTGGCTATGATATAGAAATTGTTATAGAGCTTGTCTACCTATTGAAAATGAGTGAAAAACTGGATAATAGTAGTGAAACAGCTGAAGCAAACATTGGCTAATAGGTGGTTCAGGACTATAAGAGTTGATAAAAGATTGAAAAAAAAAAAAGATGAGTTTGGCTTCAGGCCTGAATTTTGGCATTGAAAGAGGTGATTCTTCTGAACAGCTGTCTTGCTGAATGGAGGAGACAAAGATTCAAATTTGGAAAGCAATGAACCTAGACTTCATAGAGTTCTGGAGGCCTGCACAGAACTTCTATTGAGTCTTTGCTGACTAAAATACCAAAAATATGTGAGAAAATTTGTCATCAGTAGTCCTGGACCATAAGAATGTTTAATTCCTCCCCCACCATGTTACAAGGCATGTTAACAAGAAAAAATATTCTAAGTGGTATAAGTGTGAGTAAATAGAATTTTTGTTTTTTCTATAATTTAAAAAATAGTTAATATATAATAGACTATTTAAAGCAAAAATAATTACAATGCCTTAAAGAGTTTATAATATATAGAAAAGTATATAAGCTATCATAATAAGACATAGCATGGGATAAATGGAAATATAATTAACAATCTGCTGAGACTATATGGGAAGTAGCATTATAATATTAAATGTAGATTGTGATAGGTGAAAGATTTATTCTGTAGACCCAGAGAAACAACTAAAAATTTTTAAAAGAGTATAGGCAATAAACTTGTTTAATAGATAAAATAGAATATTAAGGATGCTGAATGAATTAAAAAAACAAGCCAGAGACTACAAAACAAAAAATCAGACAAATAGAATGCAAATATAGACTGTGAATAATTGTAGGCTTAGACAAAGCACATTAATAATTACACTAAATATAAACTTTTCAAGTAAAAGACTAAAATTGTTAGATTTGAGAACCAAAGCAAGATACAAAGTAAATCTACTTTAAATATAAAGCTGCAGATAGGGAAAAAGGAAAAGGATTTTTAAGATGCAGGATAACCCTAATAAAAATAAATAGGTGTGGCCACTTTAATATTAAAAAAAAAAGATTCTAGAATAAAGAATATTACCAGGTATAAAAAGGAGCAAATTAGTACTACAAAAAGATGAATTCCCTAAGAAAAAGAGATACTAGGGCTTGGGGTAGTTGGTAGAGTGTTTGCCTTAAAAAATACCACTTCAAAACACTGTTGAATAGCTGGGTACAGTGTGGCACACCTGTAATCCCAGCTGAGTCAGGAGAGAGAGAGAGAGAGAGAGAGAGAGAGAGAGAGAGAGAGAGAGAGAGAACGCAGGTTAGGTATGAAGCTCAATGGTAAAGCACTACTGGTTTCAATCTCTAGTACCTATCCTCTTTCCCAAAACAGAAAGGATGAAGTATACTTTAGAAGAAGTAAAATACCACACTCACATAATGTCTTTGAAAGAGCATACTGTACTTAACTCTCTCTCTCTCTTTCTATATATATATATGTATGTATAATATATATGTTTGCATTATATAAAACTATGTATGTAATAAAATGAATATATATTTAATTATGCAATTAAAAATTAACAGTTATTTCTGAGAAGACCCTTTCATTAAATTAATTTGAGAAAAAATAAAACATCAGCAGAAGTAAGAACACCCAAGTTATAGATCCCTCTTGAGTAATTTATGCCAGTCTACAAAAGCTTTTATAAAAATAGTTTGTTCACACTCAGGAGGTGAGGATTATGTGAAGTACAGGAGGAGGAAAAACAAGGTTTTTTTACAGTGTGAGAATAGTCTAGAGTACTGTCATTCAAAATAAGTCTAAACTAAGTCACATAAGTAATTTGAAATATTCTCATAGCAACATAATAGAGTTAAGAAAGGAAGAGGTAGTTAGGATTATTAATTGATTTTACTTAATGAATATATTCAAAATGTAACTTTAACATGTACTTAGTATGAAAATTAAGGAGATTTTTTTTAACAAGTCTTTGCAATCTTACATCTTTAAAAATTAGGAGCAGTAATTTTACCTGTCAACTTGGAAAGGACTTATGAATGAGGTAAATATTTATGTCAGTCAACACTGAGTAAAGTAGTTTGCCCTCCACAATATGGGTGGGCCTTATTCAATCAACAAGGGTAGGCCTTATTCAATCAATGGATGACCTGAATAGAACCAAGAACTGCCTCAAGCAAGATGGAATTCTCCAGAAGACTGTCTTTATACTTCATTCGCACTGTTGACTTTCTTGAATCTCCAGGCTGCCAGCCTTCAGACTGGAACTGCCTCAGCTCTCCTTGGTCTCCTACCTGCCTGCCCACACTATAGAGTTGGCCTTTGCAGACTTCATAAACATGGCACTGATTCTTTATAATCAATCTGTCTGTTTCTCACTTGTTTTTTTCTCTATGTATAGGGTGTGTGCAATATGTGTGTGCATTAATATTCCTCCTGTTTATTCTGCTTCCCTGGAGAACCCCATCGCAGTAAATTTTATACTGTAAGCACATCTCAATTCTATTAATACTTCAGTTCCTCAATCATACCAGCCACATTTTAAGTGCTTAATGCTCACAAGTGACTACTGGCTAACACAGTGGTCTGGAACAAGTGTTGGCAAACTTTTCTTTTTCTTTCTTTTCTTCTTCTTCTTCTGTCTTCTTCTTCTTTCTTCTTTCTTCTTCTTCTGGTACTGGGGATTAAAACCAGGGACAGTTAACCACTGAGCCACATCCACAGACCATTTTATTTTTAATTTTGGGACATGGTCTCACTGAGTGCTTAGGGTCTCTCTGAGTTACTGAGGCTGGACTTAAACTTGAGATCCTTCTGCCTCAGCCTCCACATTTGCTAGGATTACAGGCATGCACCACTGTACTGGGTTGGCACCCTTTTCTATAGAGAACCAGATAGTAAGCTTTTAGGCTTAGTAGGCCATATGGTTTCCACTGTTGTAGTTCAAAAGAACAACTACAGTAATAGTAAATCAATGGGTGTGGCTATGATTCAATAAATCTTTGTTTACAAAATCAGGTAGCAAAATGGATTTGTCTGAATAACTGTACTTTGCCACCCCATGTTCTAAAGGAATTTCTGCCTTTAATATCTATGATCTAAAACTGGCTTTTGCATTTAATCAAAGCTATTTGTCCTGAAAAGCATCCTTTCAACTAGCAAGGCAATTTTATCAACTTTACCTCTTTTTTCTTATATATGAAATAAACCAAACATGTACATAGGCTAAGGAAAACTACTTACATGTAGGTAATCTGAAGAATTAAAAAATATTAACGTAGTACTGTTTTGATCTTCTAATTTCATTAAGAATCTGCATGTTATGTTGGAATTCCAGACCAGAGAAATGGCCTCCAGAAAAACTTAATGAGAATAGTTTAGTGAGGACACTTTTTTAAGCTAGATGTTATTTATATGTTAAGAAAAATATTTAGGTTATTTTATATATTTATTTTTATTAAGAGAGTTTCCAATAAATAATATTTGTATAGTAACACTTCCTTTTTCCTATTTCTTAGGTTCTAATGTTCAAGAATATGGTAGAAGAATCCTAGATTCATAAGTGGTTTTAATTTGAAAGACCAGAAGATCATACAAAAGTTACAGTGGATTTTGAAAACCATATATAATCTGACCACATTCATTGGCACATGAATTTACTGGTTTAAAGACAGACCGTGACATTTTTGTTGTGTTCCCTGTGGAGATGTGGTTGGGCATATATATGCATTCCAGTTGAACTGAGATGCCATCAGTTCCTGTGTTGGAAGATTAGTAGATGTAAAGTTCTGTCTCAGTGTTCTAAGTTCCACCTGACTTTGGAAACTTTGGCCAGGAATTGAACCCAATGTCAACTAAGTAAGCAGATACCAGCTGAGAAAAGTCTGATTCACTTATCTTCAGAACCACTGTGAACTCTTTAAACACTGCACTGGGAATTTGCTTTGGGATGACTTCCAGACATTGACCTTGACAAAATCAGGCAGTGTCTAGACAGGACGGTCACCATGATTATTTCATCTGAATGGATGGTTAGGTCAAGTAATTAACTAACTAATTAGACATTAAATCAATCTTTAAGTGATATAATTAATTAATTTGATACCTACACTGTTAGACTTTGATGTTCTCAGGATTAGGCATGTTCAGAAAATGCAGTTACTGGCCTCTAAGAACTTCTTGCTACCTGTTTCTATTTTTATTTTTTCTTGCTTCCCTCCCTCCTTTCCTTCCTGTTAACTTTGATCCAAGATGGAACTAAGGTTCACACATTATCTTTGGTTGTTATGTAAAGGCACCCAGCTTTTGGATCAAGAACTTTAAACTTGGGCGCTGTGCCTTCTGGAGAGAGATTTTAGATTTTTTTCTGAGGCATTTTTCACCTTATTTATTTATTTATTTATTTATTTATTTTGCCTTTGGTAATGTAAATATTTTAACCTTACTTTTCATTTTTTCACAAGCTTGTATAAATATTTGAAAATTTATCTTGCTTTGCCCCCTGTTAGTCTTACTGCAGATAATCCAAGAGGTGTCTGTTTAAAGATTTATTACAATTTGTGTTATACTTAAGTCTCTGTGTGAAAGGATAATTCTAGCTGATAACTAGGAATGTCTAAGCCATAATTTTCACTGAGCCAGTCAGATTCATTTTTGACAGACACCTAAACTATAGGCATTAAAGAGCATTCTACCCTGTCGTTGTTCCTGGTGGGAACTTCAGCAAGTTGAGGAGAATACATAGGTGGTACCCAAATTCCACAACTAAAATGCTTCTTGTAAATCTCACCATTCTTCTGCAACCATATTTCACCATATTTACAGTATCTTCCTTTGATTAACTTCTTTGTGAATCTCTTTTCTGTGGTAATGCTGTATCTTATGTTTATACAAATCATATTTGCTATAGCAGAAATACTGATGCCTCATATCCCTTCAGTCTCCCTCTGAATTCTCTGAAGGTGAGGTGACACTGTTGGATTACATGACCAGCCTCCTTTTTGGCACCTGGGTCTCTTTGAGGGCATGGCTCCTTTGCTCTGAGTGATGGCCAGTCATCTAAGGTGCCAAGAATGATGGGGGGTGATATAACACCTCCAGAGATAGTTTTCAACACCTATAGGATTGGAATCAGTGGGTAAATGCATCAGCTGTCCATCCCTTCTATGAAAACACTGAAACACATTTACTCGACACCTGAGAAAGGCCAGCAGAAGTGAGCCCTAATTACACATAGTGTGATCTTCTCAATGAGAACTCCTTCACTGATTTTTCTCTCTACCTTGGTTCACTTTCCCTTCTCCCTTACTTGTGTTTCCCAGGATCACATTTTAGTTGATTTCCCAGAATAGGCTGGAGGGGTTTCCACTAAGAACAGTTCTGCAGTGTGATAGCACGCAGCGGAGCTAGTGCCCACATCACACTGGCACTCTGAGAGCGAAGAACTGAGTGAGTCATTGAGAAGGGCTCCAGGCTTTGGCTCAGCTGAGGTCTTTCTTCTTACATTTCTTACCATATGGCACACACAGGCATGACACACATGGGATTTCAATTTTCTGAGCCAAGATTAGAAACTATCTAATGGTTTGTGGCCTTTTGCGTTAGGCAAATACATGCATATGATTTTCTTCACAACACTTCAAAAGGTCAGCATGTGTAACCCAATTCACAGATGAAAATATTGAAGTTGGATTAAGGATTGTAAAAACATAGTATGACATGGACTATAAAAGAGCATGTCAGTAAGATAATCCTAAATCAAAGGTCAGTGGATATTACTAGATACTACACAAGTTATGAAGAGATTACCTGGGGAACTGAAAATCCTAGAAAGCATCTTAATTTCATTAATAAGACCACTCTTATGCCATCTTGGCATTGAAAAAATTCCCAAGTTCAGTGAAGTGGAGATTACACAATCTCTCTTCTCTTCCATTTTGTAAAGCAAGGTGGTGTAGCAGGGAGAAGGACCTGAATCTAGTTCTAATTAGTCATGTTTCTAGTGGTAAAAGTGGTCTCTTCTCCACCTGTAAACAGCTATTCTCCCATAAGATTGTTGCTGTCCTCAAGATATTTCATTAGTCTTTGTTTGATGCATCAGACCTTAACTGCTTTTCCTGTCCTTTGAAGTTATCCTAAATATATTCCCTCCTATCTACAAGAACTTACTGCATTTGTTTGGTCTCAAAAATACATTTTTCTAGTACCATAACTGTTTTTGTTATCATCAAAATAAACTGTCGACTTTCTGTTCAACTCACATCTGCCTCCCTGCATTCAGATACTACCCATATTTTATGGTTCAACTGATTCATATTCCCTGTGATTTGTTCAAAAAGATTCCCACTATAGTCATGTGGGAATATCATATATAACACCTTAATATTCATATAGTGAAGGCCTAACCCCAATGCAATCATTTTAGGAAAAGAGGTTTTGGGAAAGTAGATAAGTTTAGATGAGGCCATGAGGGTGGGGTCCTGATGATGTGGTTATTGCCTTTATAAGAAGAGACAGGATGTCTGTGGTTATAGTTCAGTGGTAGAGTACTTGCCTAGCATGTGTGAGGCACTGGGTTCAGTTCTCAGCACCACATATAAATAAATAAATAAATATATAAAGAACCATTGACAACTGAAAAGAAAATATATTTAAAAAAAAAAAGACAGGAGAGTGTCTTTCACTCTCTGCTTCCTGTCATCTGAGGTTTCAAGAGAAGGTGACCATATGCAAGTGGGTCATGCACTCATCATCATTGGGGATCAGTATACAACAATGGTCACATAAGGTTATAATAAAGCAGAAAAATTCCCATTACCTAGTGATGTTGTAACTGCCATAATGTGCTGCAATGTGTTGCTCAGAGGTGTGTGGTGATGCTGGGATAAAACAACCTGTTGTGCTGCCATTTGTATAAAATGAGAACACATCCTACTGCATATTGTATACAATATTTGATAATAAATAAGTCAATGGCTTACATATTTACTATTCTATACTTTATTATCATTTTAGATTGTACTCCTTCTACCTGTAATAAAGAAAAGGTTACTGTAAAGCCAGTTAATGACCACAGCAGACTCAGACATCTCATATTTACTGTGTCTTTGGATTGCACCAAGAAGCCATGTGGAGTGATTGACCTGTCCCATCTAGGTTTGTGTAAGAACACCTTATGAAATTAGGACCTGGTGAAATAGTTTTATGATGCATTACTTAGAACATATTGCTGTTGTTATACAATACATAACTGTGCTTCTGTCCTCAGAGCCATCTCTCTTTCCTTGGGTGGTTCCTATTATGAGGTGTCCCTCGAAAGCTCACGTGTGAGACAATGCAAGAAAGTTTAGAGATGAATTGACTAGGTTATGGGAGTAGTAACCTAATCAATAAGTTAATTCACTGATAGGGCTTAATTGGGTGGTAACTGTAAGCAGGGAGGATGTGGTTCATTGAGAGTGTGTTTTCCAAGTATATATTTTGTTCTTGGTGAGTGGAGCTCTCTCCCTGCTTCCTGGTGTGTTCTGAGCTGCTTTCCTCCATCACACTCTTCTGTCATGAAGGTTTCTTTTTTTTTTCTTTTTTTTTTCTTTTTTGCCTTACCTGGAGAACACTGAGGAAGAGAGTTGGCTGTCTTTGTATTGAGC
Organism: Sciurus carolinensis; assembly: GCF_902686445.1. Classification (NCBI taxonomy): domain Eukaryota; kingdom Metazoa; phylum Chordata; class Mammalia; order Rodentia; family Sciuridae; genus Sciurus; species Sciurus carolinensis. The sequence continues at coordinate 99,197,553 of NC_062217.1, forward strand.
CTTCAGAAACTGTGAGCCTGAAGTAAACTTACCCTCCTCTAAAATTTTTCTTATCAAGTTTTTTTGTCACAGTGATGAAGAAGCTGACTAAAATAGTCCCCATGTTCTATGGATTGAATGTTCATGCCCTATCCCCCAAATTCCTATTTCAAAACCATATTCTCAATGTAATGATATTTGAAAGAGGGTCTTTTGGGAAGTAGTTAAGTTTAAATGAGTCATGAGGATGGGGTCCTCATGATGTGATTTATAAAATGAGACAGGAGAGCTTGATTTCTCTCTGCTTTCTGTCATATGAGGATTCAAGAGAAGATGATCATACACAAACCAGGAAGTGGACCCTTGCCAGACACTGAATCTGCTGGAATCTTGATCTTGGACTTAACTTCCAGAACTTTGAAAAAAAAAAAAACATATCTTTTTTTTTGTTTATGAGCCACCAATCTATGATAATTTCCTTTAGCTTCCTGAATCAAAAAAGTATTAGTTTTTGTTCAGTTTGGGGAAGGAAATAGGCCATGCCATTCCTCCATTTTCCAAGTCATTTTAGCATACTAAACACAATAGAACTGTGCAAAACACATCTCAGTTATTTGCAGGTAAAGCAATGGGGACCTACAAGATAGAGGGACATCCAGTTATTTTGGGGTTCTTGTTTCTTCCTCTAGGATATCATTTTCTCACTCTGTTTTTTGCTCTGGACCTTAAGTGTAGGCAAGTGCTAAAATTCCTCGAAGGACCCCAATTTCAAATATATTCTATATTTTCCTTAAGAGAAGGAAAGCATGCAAACTCATATCCAAAGTTCCTAATACTTGTTATTCATCTACAGTGAAGAGAACCACCTGTATTTTTCTGGGATTGGGCTTTACATTTTTCACTCAGGTGGATTCTGTGAAAGACCTCTTAAGGTTTTATAGGACAAGAATATTGCAATTGTCTTTCAAACATTTGAGACTTGTGAAGGAATGAGTGAGAATTTTATGTGTTTGGAGTGTAAATAAGGGAAATTTCCCTGGAGCTGTTTAGGATGTGAATCTGGTGGGATTTTAAGACAACTCCTGCTCTGCTCTGCAGCCCCTCCAGGGAGTTGACCTAGAAAGGCTTCTTGAAATAACTTGGAAGTTGCTTGGAGTTTGGGTCAGCTCTCTAGGGAGAGCAGGCAGAAAAACAGCTCTTCAGCTGAAAGGATTGTTGAACTAGGTATTCAAACAGAGAGGCACATGAGAGAGGGCTCAAGTCAGAGAAGGGGTTATTCCTCAAGAGAGGGTGCAGAAAACATGCAGCAGGGCTAAAGATGCTCCTTCTCCCAGGGCTGCTGAATAACTGCTGGCTTCTTTGCTGTGTTCTTTACTTAGGAGGAATGTTGCTACTGATGTTGTCTCTGGTATTTCCAATACAACTCCAAACAATGGTGCTTCCCACAGCTCAAGGAGGGATTAACAGAGAGGTTGAGCTAGATGGATGGTAAAGAAAGTGATTAAGCAGGTGAAAGCTAACAACTGTCCACCAAGGGAACAGCCCAAAAGTAATAAAGCAGGAACTCCACTTTGAACGGAAAGATGAAAAGAGAATGTCCAGCCACTCAATAAACTACAATTTGCCACCACTGTGTCCCAGACTCTTTATTAAATACTGGAACTAATATGGGAAATCAGTTACATGATGATATTTGCTTCCCAGGGATTCGTGTTCAAAAATATTTGAGCAAAAAAGGACTTAGAAATCACCTACTTTTAAGGCAAAAACTGGGGGCTTAAAGATATGTCCCATTGGTTTCTAAAACCTGACTTTGAGTGTTAAAAGACTTTAGACCTGGAATGAATACACCAGTTGTCATAGTTATAAATCCTTCTTGTGTTCTTGAAGCCAGTGAATTTCCTGAAATTCTGATTTTCTGACTCAGAAATCACCTACTTTTACATCTCCTACTTTTACAGATGGGGAAACTGAAAATGAGCAAGGCTAAGGGATTTGAATTTTTTTTTTTTAACTGCAGAGACAGGAGCTCAGGCAGGATAGGAACCCAGGCATCTTTAATCCTAGTTCAGCACACTTCCATCAGTGCTGTTAGAATTCTGTCTATGTAATCGAGTCCATATGACACTCTTGAGTTAATCAGAATGCCAGTGTCAAAACAGAGCATGACTCCAGTTTATTGCTCTCGTTACCTGACCACCCCTCACTCCTTTTATTGCAGACTTAGATGAACAACTCCAAAAGTCAATTACTGTTTCAGCTCCACTTAAGAGATGCGACCTGCATAGTGTCAGTTGCTGGCACCCATTCCTCCTCTCTTTTACCCTGGTACTACATTCCTTACTCTGGCCTCTTCTACAGAACCTCTGCAGGTTCTCTTTCCACCTGCTCTTTAGCCTTTACAACCGAGTGTAATTTTTATGTAGATTACAGATTGTACTCACCCTTCTTCCCAACCTCATCACCCAGAAGCAGTGGACATGTAATGATTTTCAGCTGCAACAGATGGGGATGAGTGTATTGTTTTAATTGCTATCAAATAACAGTAAATTAAGCAGGGCAACAGAGAAGACAGGAGGTGATGGGGATGGGAATTGTACTTCTGTACAGAGGCAGAAATTTAGGACTCCTGCAGCTGTACTGTAACTGAAAAGTGAGAATTTATGATTTTTTTAATACACTGAGAAAACTAAGAGTAGATTGCATTTTCTTTCTAATAGTAGGTTTAGTTTGTTCTCTATAGAAAAATGACAGGACAATAAAAGAGGTCCTTGCTTTATGGCACCAGAATATTTTAGATAAGACTCAGTACTGAGCCTTAATTGATTTTACTCTGTTAGAAAGCAACAGTAAAGCACAAAAAGAAAAAAATGGAAAGATGGTCTTTTGGCCCCCAACCAACTTAGTCACAGTCAGAGAAACAAAAAATGGAGAAAACTACCATTTTATATGTTAGAAAAATCAAGAAGCTTTTCATCCACTGAGCTTCTGTGATATACCATCCTAGGGCTAATACTTTGGGACATTAAATAAAAATTCAAGAGAACAGAAAGCTTGGCTCAGTATTACCTGTAATTGTTGGGAGTTGCATGTGTAATTTTGTAGATTATTAGTTATTAATTGCATACAAGATCATATAAATGTTTGGAAAGACAAGGTTGTGTAGTTTAGCTGAATTACATGATTGTGAAGAAGAGAAAGGCCAATGTGGGTTAAAGAAATCTAGGGAAATTTCTTCCACAAGGTGGATTGGAGAAGACCTGAGCATATGGAGGGAGCTATGGAAGGGAGAAGTGTTCAGGAAATAGGTGAGATTGGAAAAATGGAAAGAGTCCTGCATAGATGCTTTAGTCTCCCACTTCATGTCACAGTGCTTACAGATGGTCACAGGTGCCAGTAATTTAAAGACAGAGCTGACAGTTGCTTCGCAAAAAGGCCTTGACAAGTCTTAATAGCCGAAACATCTCTTTTGGCAACAGGAAGCAGCATCTAGTGCTTTGCTGAAGTAGACACCTATAGGATGAAATGACTTCAAAGCACTGTGGAAATTCTTGGCTTCAGGTCTGTCTTTGTCCTAATCAATGTTGTCTAAGATCATTAACTTTGAGTGCAGCAAAGTAGGAAGAAAGGACTCATGAAGGGAAGCCTCTCAAGGTAGAGGAAAGTCTAAGACTATGAGATTCAAACATACAAAAGTTTAAGTTCTGACTGTTCTATCCTCACTTACCATGGAATTGTGTCTAACTCTGAGCTATAGGGTGGGCAGTTGACGAAGACCAAGCAAGTGAAAATAATCCATCCCTGTCCCTGCCAAGGATTTCAATGTGACTTACCAGTTAGTATAATGAGAACTGAATATCTTGTAACACATGTTCCTCAACTTATGATGGCTGTCATGTCCTGTTAAACCCACAGTAAGTCATCAGTTGAAAATGCATTTAATACACTCAAAATACCAGACCTCATAGTTAAGCCACACAGCACACTGAGAGTACTGGTTGTTTCCCCTGTGACCATGTGTCCAACTAGTAGTTGCAGCTCACTGCTGCTGCCCAGCAACACAAAAAAGAAACTTGCTGCATAGCACTAGCCCAGGAAAAGGAAACCAAGTCACTCATTTAAGATTAAATAGCTTGTGGGCTGGGGTTGTAGCTCAGTTGGAGAGCGCTTGCCTCCAACTGGATTCCATCCTCAGCACCACATAAAAATAAATAAATTAATTAAATAAATGTATCATGTCCAATTACAACTATGCATACATATATGCATATATGTGTATGTATGTGTGTGTGTGTGTGTATATATAAATATATTTATAAAAATTAAATAGCTTGCTCCAGTTCATACAGAAAATAACACCAGTATTGGGATCTAATTCCAGGTAGTCTGACTTTACAGTTTTTGCCTTACTCAATGTACAATACTGTATTTTCATGAGGCATTGATTTTGATACTTATGCTTTTTAGTTCTATGATCTGATGCATTTCCCTTTTAGCTTAAGGCAGTTTGAGCTAGAATTCTTCCTCTGTCACCCTGAAGAGTGCCTAGTGATTTAGCTTCTTACCCAGTGTTCCAAGGTCTCAGTCCTAGCTCAGAACTCCTCTGTACCTGCAGAGGATTTTGCCCAAAGTCATATGCCTTCTTTCAAAGTTCTCCACATTCTGATTTGAATCTTATTTCCATTCCTCCTCTACAAAAAAATTCCTCAGTCTTGCCCATTAACTCTCTAAGCCTACAGCGCAATCAGTTACTTCCTGTAAGTACATTGACAACTCTGATCACATGTTCGTTCTAAAGTAATAAATTGGCATTTTACAAAGATCTCTCACTCAATGCACTCATTAAATAACTGCAGTAGTCTTAAAAATCTTTTTAACATAATTTAAATTTTCAAAGCAAATTAGATGCTGGAGTTCTTGGGATTCACTCCCCAATTTCCTAATCTTGCTAGGAAGTGGTTGGCTGAAGGTTCCCTCTCCCTCCAATCCTTCTTGTTAGCATTCAAGCTCAGACTGGTAAAATGATATGGTAAAGGAGGTTTCCTTGTAATCATGTCTTCCACCTTCCCTCCCTTCCCTTTCACAAACCACTCTCACCAATCTGGTTGCTAACACAAGAAAAGTGGGATATAGTGTTTGCATGTGTGTATGTTTCTATGAACCTACAAGAAAGGAAAAACTACATACTAGGTTTGAGCATAGCATGCAATTTTACTGGGGACTTTACTATCTCTCTGAACCTCTTCATCTATTAATATGTTTAGGTGTGCTCCCAGCTCTGTGGCATTGTTTATATGCTAATCTGTAGTGTAAAAATGAGAATAAAAATTGGTTAATACAAAATACTATTATTATCTGTGATTGGAAAAAAATCCACTATTTTCAAATTGAAAAATCCATGACAGAGACAGATTTCTTGAGAATGTTCATGGTGCTCTAGTGCTCAAACCTCAGAGATATTGAGAAGAATGACCTGTCAGCAGTGGACACCTGAATTGCCTTTGATAAGCACTGTGCTCTAAAATGACCCCAAATTTTCTGAAGCAATTTACCATTTTCCCCTAGGGTGCTGGTTAAAATCATTATGTTCTCAAGCTTCATTCACAGTCTCCTCATTTTCTACTAATGTCATTACCTAGTTTTCCAAACATCTGCAAATGTAGGAACTCCAACTTCAAAAGAAGGAAGAGGTAGCACACAACAATAACACAACCCTAGGAGTTTGCAACAGATTAAGTTCTGTTCCCATCTGGGGAAACTCTGCACAACTCACATCCAAAGAGGAACAGTTGTGATTTCAGAAGATGGAGGAGAATTATTTTGAGTTATATGTGTTGAAATAGAATTTCTACACAAGGCAGAACTAAAATTTTTCTTAAATATATTTTCCCTCCCATGCATCTGAACAGCAGTGGTGAGAATCTCTTTGTGAAACTTAGTGGTGTTGAAATTCAAATAGAATCACCCCTGAAACTTCCCACTAGCAGTAGCCACAAGGCTGTAGAAGCTCAGTCCAACAGCTTCTCAATATATAGCTTTTAAGGCCAAGAGTTGCACAACTTCAACTCTACAGCATACAAACTACTTTAGATTTTGGGGGAAAACTGTGGAGTTAACAATAGACTTTGAACTTTCCCTAAACTTACCCTCAAAATAGATAACTAAGTTTTTCAATGTTTTTTTTCTATAGCTGAGTGAATGCACCTTTATGTGTTTCTGGAACAAGCCCATTGGAACTTGGTTTTGGACTTATATTACAGTAACAGAAATAGCACTTTTATATCTTGAATGTTTCAGCTCTTTCTTCAGTTTTTAATCTTAAAAAAGACATATATAATTCTTTTTAATTGCAAGGATTTCTGTTGAACTGGCCAATTTTTTTTTTTTATTATGGGCCTATTAATCAGATATTTCTGGTACCCTGCTCTATCACATAAGAAAAGTAATTTTTGTACTTTTCAGTTCACTGGGTGAATAAATGTCCAATTACCTTCTAAGGCATCATTTCTCATTGCTATTTTTGAGCTTTTGACTCCAGGCTCCACTCTAGTATTCTGTCCAGTTACTCTACTCCATTTACCAATTGTTCGGCTAAGTGAGGCTTCCAGGACACAGTGGCAACCTCAAAGCACAGAGATGTAGGGTATAAAAATGATGTTTGTATTCATTGCTTCAGTTCACAATATGGAAGTCATATACACCTCTCCTCAATATTATTTCTTTAATGCTTATGTATTATTGCTTAGATCCTCTTGCCTTTGTATTACTTAATTTTACATTCAGTAACCAATAGCAGGGTAGCCTTTTTCATTTCCAGGGTAAGAAGAATATGAAATACATATGCCTGAGGATTAAGTAATTACTGAATGCAATAGTTCTCACTGGAAATACCTTACCAAATTTCTTGGATTTGTTTCCATTCCACTCTTCTTGAATTATTCTCTACAATCTGACTTTGTGAAAGAATTTTGATTGACCAGAAATAGAGTGTGATTTCTTGAATATTTTAAGTAGCATTTTTCCTGGAATCTGAAACTATGAGAAATCATAATATTTAATCATGCAACTTAATCTATATTAACCCAATTCACCCCATTAGAAGGTAGAGAGGAAAGAAGGTGAAAATTTTATAATACCATTGAGTTTATGATATATCCACAGGCACAAGGGTTAGATTTACTTAAGTAAAATATGTTTTTGAAAAACAAAAGAGTCATTTTTTTCTTTTTCTTTTTTTTTTTTTTTTTTTTTTTGCCAGGGTGGGTACTGGGGGTTGAATTTAGGGGCACTAGACCACTGAGCCACATTCCCAGCCCTAGTTTGTATTTTATTTAGAGACAGAGTCTCACTGAGTTTCTTAGCACCTCACTTTTGCTTAGCCTGGCTTTGAACTTATAATCTTCCTGCCTCAGCCACCTGAGCCACTGAGAGTACAGGCATGTGCCACTGTGTGGGGCAAGGTGTCATATTACAATCATCATTTCTGATGTAAAATTAGGAATATTAAAAATATAGCATGTGAGTTAACCTCACATCTCACTAATTTTTCAGTATTAAGCAGTAATGGAACAGCTTTACTGATAATCTAGAAACTGCTCTGTGTCTAAACATGGTCATCTAATATTTTTGAATATAATATATTAGTAGGCAATGTCCTAGGCAACATTCAATAGTTTGGGAGGGAAATTTCTTTCATGTTCAATTTCTCACAAAATCACAAGGAATACTTAATAAGATGCATGCTGGAAATTAATTGTCCTCAGTTGTGTTTAGGACTTTAACATAACCTATTTTTAAAAATCAATCTCTTCAAAGACCTAGGGAATTGAGTTTCTTCTTTCAGTCACTTTTTAAACCTCATGAGACTCTATGCTTTTTGCCAACTGTGTTTCAAAGGAATATTTTCAACTAGCTTATCTTCTGGCTCAAGAATTCTCTCTTCAGGTGTGTCTAATCTGCTATTACGTCTATCTACTGAATTCTTAAATTATTGTGTTTTTCAATTAAACACAAATTTCTGTTTTTTAATTTTCCTTCCATTATTTTTTGTGGACTCTAATTCTTAGTTGAAAGTTTTCATTTTAGTAATTTTTTAAAAAACATATTAATCACTGTTAAAGTTCATGTCTAGTAATAACTGAGTTGGAGGTCATCTATAGTTCTACTTCTTATTTGCTTTATTCTTCTGATTCCCTTTCTGATAATGAAATGTATGTTGAATTCTTTATGTGAAAAATTAGTTCTTTTGGATGATGTTATTCTTTCTAGTGAAGATTACTGCCATTCTCTAGAAGGCAGTAGAGTGAAAAATTACTTTAATCTAGTTAGAGACTGTTATGGTTTGGATGCGAGGTGACCCCCAAAAGCTCACATGGGAGATAATGCAAGAAGGTTTGGAGGAGAAGTGATTGGGTCATAGCTTTAACCTATTCAGTGAATTAATCCTTGATGGGATTAACTGAGTGGTAACTGGAGGCAGGTGGGGTATGACTGGAGGAAGGTGTTCACTGGGGCATCACTATGGGGTATATATTTTGTATCTGGAGAGTGGGTTCTCTATCTCTGCTTCCTAATCATCACCTGAGCTGCTTTTTTCTGCCACACTCTTCCCCCATGATGTTCAGCCTCACCTTGAGCCTGGAGGAATGGAACTTGCTGTCTTTGGACTGAGACCTCTGAAACTGTGAGCCCCCCAAATAAACTCTTCTTTGTCTACAATTGCTCTGGTCAGGTGTCTTTTAGTCCCAACAGTGAAAAAGCTGACTAAAATAGAGACCAAGCTGACTTGAAGCTCCTTTGCAGTATTGGTAGAACTTATTTTCATACAGATTCAATGAAATTTCTCAAGAACAGTCCTGCAGAAATGTAAATTAAGAATCAGCACTGCACTCATATTATGGACACTGAGTTCTAATTTTTTCTCTCTAGGTCTAAGGAATAATAAGAATCTTTGCTCCGATATTCAGTCCTTTTATTCTTAATTTCTTATATTCTTGCCCTACACAACTCTACCAGAAAATTGCCTTGAGGGAAAAACCTGTTCTTAGGGTCAGTGTTCCTTCTCTCTGACCCCTCTCCATCTGGGACATCTATCATTCAGTCCCATTTGCTGTGGGAACCTCAGGTTCCAACATTCACTCCTAATTCCTGTGAGTTTTCTTATAACTTCAATGGCTTCTCTGTATTTTAATAGCTGCTTCCTGCCTGGTTTCTTAGTCTCTTGCCTTACGCCAAGAGTGGGTAAAGGTCTGGAGAAGAGCAAAACCTGGAAGATTAGGCACATTTTAATGGTATTTCCTTGCCTCTGCATTTTAGTTCCCTCAAGCCCTGGCTGCCTCACAAACTCTTAAGGCCTTTGAACAGATTTATTTTTAAATATAAACTGGCATATCTGGTTTATTTGGACTGGATAATTGGCCTGATGCAAGATTTTCCTATTATAACCACAGCAGAAATTCCTTCATGCAATTTGGAAATGCATTTTTCAAAAGGAGTTAAGAAACAAGTACTTATTTCCCAGATGTCCTACTATTTTGACCAAAGTTATGTCTTTCAATTACAGTCTAAAACACCCCAGTCTCTTTAGCATATTCTCAGATCTTTTTGCATATTTTTTTTATATCTTAAAACAGGAATTTCTCTTAATGCCATTTCTCCTGGGCAAGGAGTGACATTTTTTGTCTCTTTGTTTCCCAACCTCATATCTCTTTTAGTGTACACCAGTGATTTCAAGTAATAAATTGGAAGGACAGAACTCCAAAATATTTATGATGGATATAAATGAAATACACTTTGAGTGTGTACACATTGAAGTTTATTACCTTAATTTTTCCTACATGTAACACGTTTCTTCAGCAGGATTCACAGAAGTTTAATATATAATCTGCCTTTCATATTCATAGATACTGTTATCCTTAGATTCAACCAACCATGGATTGAAAATATTTTTTAAACTGCATATGTACTCAATATGACCATATCTTTTCTCATATTACCTAAATATACTATAACAAAATTTACATAACATTTGTACTATATTAGGTAGCATAAATAATCTAGATATGATTCAAAGTATACACTACTACTATGTCATTTTATACAAGGGACTTGGATATCCATGGATTGTGGTATTTATGAGGGATCCCAAAACCAATCTACAGATACAGAGGTATGACTGTCTTATTTTAATCTCAAACAATGTGCATATATTGTACATTTTTCAAGCTTATGTGACCAGGGAATCCTTTTTCATAAAGAGACTTACATGTTAAATTCTAAGGAAATGATTTAGGAAATATATTCTTAAATATTATTATAAGTTTATGGACTAGGTTACCCAAAAAAGTAACAAGAGCTAAACTATCTCTTAAATACATAAACTGACAATTTAGTGGACAAAATTTTGGGAAGAAAGGTGTATTTATTTCCACCTTAAATTAAAGGTTAATTTTTTTTGAAGCTCATTATTGTTTTGAGGTTGTGTAACATTTGTGAATATACACTAAAGCTGCTTTCCAAGTAGTAATTATTTAAAAGATGTTAGTTTCCTTCAAAATTTCCTTTGAACCATGAAATAGCCCCTGTGAAATAAATGAGTACATGTAGGTTAAATATGAGCAAATTGAGGCCTAAAAATAGTTAAGTAACTTTTTAAGGTTATAGGACTATAAATGGCCAGTTTAGAATTTAACCTAAAATAAATACATGAATAATCTGATTTCCACAATATTAGATTAAGATGTATTGAACAGAACAATGGGAAATGGTGAGTCAGGTTTGGGAAAGCAATCATTGTGTATGTCAACATTTTCTCCGTTAATATAAGTTTCTACCTCTTTTCTCAACTATCATTGGTAGCCCATGATCGTAATAGAACATAATATTATATTATAGGTGACACTTTAATAGTGTGTTTTCTGCACCATGCAGTGGTATAAATGACTTCCCAAATACATACTCATGTATTCCTCACAACTATTATGATAGTGTTAGTTATAATTGCTATTACAGGAACTACTATCAATTATTGAATATTTATTCTGTGATAAGCCATGATTTTTAAATGTGGTACTTCTTTTAGCACTCAGAATAAATGAGGATCAAACTTATTATTTTTGTTGTGATGATACTGAAGCAGAGTTAAATAAATGTCACAGTATCAGCTGATTTAGTGATTCTACTCCAGACTGTCTGAAACAAAACTGGTATTTTTAATCACCATACTAAACTTGAACTAAATCTTGAGGGTTGTGATAATGGGAACAAAAGACTGTGAAACACTCCTTAAATTCTATGCCTTTTTATGTTTTCTCATTTAAAGTCCCATAAAAGATTGATGACCAGCACCTAAGCAATTGTATTATTTTGTCTTATTGTTATGATTAAATAATAAGTGTTATGGGATCCAGATAGAATTAATCATAATAGTAAAACATGTCTCAAGAACATATTTTACAATCTCTTACTCTAGCAACATTGCAATTGAATTCCCTAAAGATAATAAAAGTAATTAATTTCTAACATCAGTAAACATAGAATTCAATTGAAAAATGCAAGTTTAGTTATAAGTTTATAACCCTAGAAATGCCAGTATCGTGTTCTTTTCTTTCTTTTTTTGTTTTTTGCTGACAATTACCATAAAATATCTTTCTAAATTTTTTTTATTTTAATTTTTTACAGACTACATTTTGATTCATTGTACACAATATGAAAAATGGTGGAATGAGACAGACATCATCACCCTATGTTCATGTATGATTACACAAATGGTATGAATCTTTTCATTTTTCTTTGAGGGAATTAAATCAACTTTTCCCTCATCACCATACTCCTTCCTTCCAGTCAGGTTAGAAAAGAGGTTGATACTTTGAATTAAAATTTAATCCATAAGAACTACCCAGGTTAATGCTTTTTCTGTGTGTTGCTAAAAGCAGATATTAAGAAACTCCACAAATGTACTAACACTAGACAAAGTTACTACTTAATATTATTATAAAAGTTTGCACCAGAAAATCTTCTTGTCTTCTTTTTTTCTTGTCTGCTATTCTCCCAACAAGAGGATGACACACCTCTATCAGATGTCACTTGCACCATCACTCTGTGGGATGAGTATATTTTCCCATTCCAGGAATGGGCATATCTCTGATTTGCTTCCATCCATGGAATGTGAGTAGGTATGTTTGTGCTTTAAAGGTTGTTGAACAATTCTTCCATGGGGGTGTGTGTCATTGGTAGGGCCTACTCCTCCACTTTGAATAAAGAGAATCTCAGAATAAAGAAGATACATAAACAAAGAGCACAGAAATGACATATAATGTGAAGAAGTCAGTTCTGTTATTGTAAATAATTGGAATTGTGATATTGTGACTGCTGCAAAACCTAGCAGAAGCTAATTGATTAAAATTTACCATATTATTGTCTTTATAAATTCTTTAATTTATAGAATCCTGTTTTAATTACCAATTTTAAACACTAGATATTATTTAATGAACAAACAGAACCCTCATACAAGGCTAATACAGGATATTTCTAGGGTTCTGTTCAGTGAATTGATTAAAAGGAGGCACAGAGGGCTGGAGATGTGGCTCAGTTGAAGCCATGGATTTGATCTCTAGTAACACCAAGGGGGCACAAAGAAAAAAAAAAACTGGAGGCACAAAAAATTAACACAAACTTGGTAATTATTCCTTTATTCCTAAGGATTTGAACTCACAATTTTAGATGTTAGATACCATTCTTAGTTGGTGTTTTATAAAATTCTAAAGATCACTGTACATAGTGATATATCAGTGAGGACTGAAAAAATCAAGAAGATAAATCCACAAAATTAATGGGACAAATAGTAAACACTATATACCTTAAGCAGTTACTTTTCACTGAAAATGTTTTCAGTGAATAAACACCAAACTTCAAAGAATATGTTGTATTATGTATATACATGATAAATGACTCAAAAATTCACTCTAGTGATAACTATACTAATGTTGGAAGATGCATGTGAAATATTAGAATATTTTTATGAGATGTTAGTGAAAACTATTTTCAAATTAATATACTATTGCAAATAATGTATGATTTTAAATAATTATGTAGAACTAAATTAATAAATGAATATTCCATTAGATATTGGAGTATTTTCATCCATGTTTTTAACATCTGATACACTCAAGGTGGTAAAAAGTGGTTAAGAAAGGTGTTTGAAGAATTTTTACTTGGAAAAAATGGTAGATGAGCTAATATTGATGTCATATTGCGTCTAAGAGAAAGATTACATGTATCAATTATTGACTTTTCAGCAGCCTGGGATCTTTGGCAATGTTAGTCTTACATTTTATAGTTCAACAACTGGCCCTCTGAGAGGCTTTCTTTTAGATGAGAAACAAGGAATTGCATTTTCTACCATTTGTATTCCTTGTTTCTTAGACTGGATCCTCCCAATTCTTCATTTATCTCCTGGCTCCTGACTATCTTTAAATTTATCATCTATGACTTTAATTATAATAGTTTTGAAAATTAATGGAAATTGGTCATCTTTCTGTTGATGAGAAATGTTTGTATGCGTGTGTGAACATTTGTTTGTATGGAAGGTGTGCCTGAATCATGAGTTTCTTTCTTGACAAGTCAGAATTTGTTCATGAGAAGACATTTCGAAATGTCTTGCTCTATGGGAATTAGAGTACCAACAAGGATTTGTCTTAGACTACATGATTTAGACTACTGGAAATGTATTTTTAGAAGAGGCTGATGGATCACAGAACAAGACCAACTTTTTGGGTAAGGGATAAATTTTCTGAAAAAAAAAATGAATAGAGGTCTGTCTATTCATATGATCTATTTGTAGGCCCAAGGAGAGAGAAGAAAAATTTTAAACTGTTAAAACTGGATTAAAGCCATTTTGACACATTTATGAATGGTTCAGTTTATTGGGAGCCATGTCAAATTAAAGGTGGTTACACCTTTTTTGACACTCCTACCCCTGGGATATGAGACCTGTGGTTTTTCTTCCTCAATCTGAGACTTCATCAATCTCTAGAATGCAGCAGACATGGTACTATGTCAACTTCTAGATCCTGGGCTTCAGAGAATTGAAATCTCCACCTTGTCACTTGGAATGACTGCTCTGGAGAAAACCAGGTGCCCTCTAAGAAAACTGAACACTTTGAGAGTACCACTCAGTGAAGAAGCTCGAGTAAGTCATCTAGATACCAGACTAACCTCTAGCTATCTTAGCATTTCAGTTCCAGATGTTAAACATATGTTAAAGAACATTCAGGCGACCTCAGTGTCATCTACTATCTGACTGCAAATGTAAGAAGCACCTGAAGTGAGAATCTTCCCATTGAGTTTATTAAGCCCAGATTTTAGACAATAAATAAAATATGATTTAATTTGATAAACAGTACAAATATTCAGGTACTTAACTCACAAATTTGGAAACCATACTGATCTATTCCTTATTCTTACTCACCATGTATTTCTCCAATTCTCAGCCTGAACGTAATAGGACACATACACACACACACACACACACACACACATACATACGCACACACACACATCAAAATATAAATATGTATGTATATTTTTATAGTTTGAATGTGGTATATCCCTCAAAATCTCATGGGTTGAAGGATTGGTCTCCAATACACCAATGTGTAGAGGTGGGAATTTTAGGAAATAATTGTATCTTTAGGGTTGTAACTTCATCAGTGGATTAATTCATTTGATGGAGTAATAATTTGAATGAATTTGGAAAATAGTGGAAAATATAAAAGGTGCGACCTATTCAGAGAAAGTTGATCATTGGGGGTGTACCCTGGAGGAGTATGTTTTGTTTCTAGCCCTGACCCTCACCTCCATCTGATATGTGAGCTAAACAGATTTACTCGGACACACCATTCTGCATAATATTTGACCTCACTTAGGCCCAAAGAAACCAGCCAACCATGAACAGAAACCTCTGAAACCATAAACCTCAATAAATCTTTCCTCCTCTTTTTTTTTTCCTCAGATATTTATTACAGCAATGAAAGGCTGACTCTCTCTCTTTCTCTCTCTCCTCTCTCTCTCTCTCTCTTTCTCTCTCTCTCTCTCTCTCTCTCTCTCTCTCTCTCTCTCACACACACACACACACACACACACATGCAGTTCCATTATATATTGAATTATGTAGTTCCAAATGTATGCATATATGTACGTATATATGTATATGTTCCATATATAGGTACACATATATATAAAGGTAACATATATGATGAAACTGAACTATGTTTCAAGAACCAAGATGATTATAGCTTCACAAATTTGGAAACCTCTTAGAATGGTGAGATGAAATCAGTTCAAATGTTTTGTGTTTTGAGGGCATTCTAAAGTCTGATATTCCACCATTACACATGCTCCTATGAGTTAGTAAAACTACAATTTTAAAGTTCTTAACTAAATGTAATATTAAGGTCTACAAGTTTAGTTTATGCTCTCTGATCATAAACTGTAGCCTTGGGTTCCATTTTTTTTTCCAGAAATGTATATGAAATCAGATAGATTAAAGATAATAATAGGGCTTGGGGTAGTTTGTTACACAGAAATAGACAATCTAAACAGGGATTTACTTATTTATTTATTTATTACCATTAGGTATAGTTGAAGTCACAATCAGCATAAAAATTATTTTATAGCAAATTAACTATGTGTGTTTTCTCTTCTGTTCCCTTTTATTTCAGTTTTCCCCAGTCTTTTTGTAACTGCACAGATAAAACTTGTATGGTAGTGCTATTAGGAAAAATAAGGTATAGGTTATGCCATTTTGAAAGTAACAAGAACATACTGAAAACTGTAATTTCTGTGTTCTATGCTATCACTAGTCATCACACAGAGTAGACAATGAGGTGAATATACTTCCCACAGTAGCTGTGGTTAAGTAAGTGGCTCAAAACCATACAAGAAAAAGTCTCCTTGTTCAGTCATTATTCTTTCCAAACATGTTAGAAAAAAGATAGAGAATAAGAATTGAACTGTATTTACTAGTACAGACTGTGATTGTACCATATAAAAGAGTTCTTACTGATTTCCACTACAGCAGAGATGAGATGCATCTAGCTATCTGGATGCTTCTCATTCAAGTTCAATATGCATTTTGTTTTTGAAAAGTAGCTTGGGCTTAAGGATGTAGTGAAGGACCACAAATGTAGTTGTTCAACATCTCTAGTAATCAGAGAAATGCAAATTAAAACAACTCTAAGATTTCATCTTACTCCAATTAGAATGGCTATTATCAAGAACACAAACAATAACAGATGTTGGCATGGATATGGGAAGTTTTAACATTGCTGGTGGAGTTGCAAATTGGTGCAGTCACTCTGGAAAGCAGTGTGGAGAATTCTCAGGAAACGGGATGAGTCCACATTTGACCCAGTTATCCCACTATTCAGTTTATACCTAAAAATCTTAAAATTAGCACACTACAGTAATGCAGCAACATCAATGTGTATAGCAGTTCAATTCACAATAGTTAGATTGTGGAACTAACCTTGATGCCCTACTTGCTTTGCATATAAGAATTCAAGTAGATAGTTATGTAGATCTGATTCAGATGTCTGAACTGTTTAAATTTGAGTGTTCAGTCATGATGAAAAAATGAATGGTAGTTGAGGAAGGAGAAAGAAAATGAACATGTAGTACAATGTTTTTAAGATAGAATCTCAATGAAATTGAGTGGAAGTGGTACACTGGACAACTAGATTAAATATGTATGGTATAATGATATAAAGACTCATGTGTTTTGAGAACTTGGTCCTTAATTCAGCAGTGTTCAGAGGTGGAGCCTCTGGAAAGTGATTGGGTCTCAAGTGCTCTGACCTCATCATTGGATTACTCCATTAATTACTAATGAACTACTGGAAGGAAGTGAAAACTCTAAGATGTGGGGCTTAATTGAAGGGAGTAGGTCACAAGGAGCACACCCTTGGAAACTTTATCTTGTCCCCACCCACTATCCCTCTTTTTCTCTCCCTCTCTATGTCCTGCCTGTCATGAGCTGAGCAGCTTTCCTCCACCATGCCCTTTTGCCATGATGTTCTGCCTCTCTTCAGGCCCAAAGCAATGAAAGTCATTGACCATGGATAGACACTCTGAAAATGTGAGTCAAAGTAAATTTTCATTTAAGTTGTTTATGTCAGCTATGTTTATCACATTAACAAAAAGCTGACCAATACACATGGTTAGAGGTATGAAGAAATTCAGGAGTGGTGAGTATCAGAGAGAAGAATATTTCTAGTGGGATGACATGGTTGATAAGGAAGGTACCTGCTGTATCTTATTATAGGTTATAAAAATCCATAATATCAGAAGTTTTTATAGAATGCTGGCATAGAATCTGGGTAATAATGAGTAGTTGATAGATAAAGAAATTAGAAACTACAAATAACTCTCTTAAAAGTAAGTTATGAAAGGATAAAAATCTGGGGGAGGTAACAGGTGAGGTATATAATAGCTTGAAAATCAATTATATTATTTTGTGCTGGTTAGCATATTCATTTTAATCCTCTTTAAGGTTATGATAATAAGTTATTTGGCTTTATATTATATGTAGAATACCAACATAATTCTTACGGGCACCATAAAATAAACAATCTTTTAAAAACATGATGGTTTGCTTATTTTGATGAGTATCAGAGGTTTAGTTCATTTTTTTTGGGTATTTTCCCCTGAATCCTCATATAGTGCTTGCCATACTCTATCTGCTCATGCTTATACTACCTCTCTGGAGCAGCTTCCACACCTATAAAATACCACACAAAATGACCATTGTGTCCCTAATGTGATGATGGTGATTAGGAACCTTATTTATATGATTTTCTACCTCACACTCCTACTCTGTTTATTTGGTTTCAGTTCTCCAGGAGTGTACCAAATAGAAGGATGGTGTTTTAACATGGGTGCCCTGGAAAACAATTCTGAGATAGAAGAAAGACTTACTTCTTTTCTTTACAGTATCCCTCTAGGAACTGAGGAAGTAGAAAACTGAACCCCTAAAGGTTTTGCCCACATTAGCTTGAAATTTTGATGTAGAGGAGAGGAGAGTCTACAAAAGTTCTGTAAATCTGGCACTGGCTGAGATTTTACTGTAAAATCTGAAAGGTAGATGTAACATCAGAAATATGATACATAACCACCATATCAAAAGCCATATACATGAAAGGTCAGCTAATTGGAAAGACAAATGTACATGAAGAGTGATCTTGGTCTAGCAGTCTTCCTTCAGATTGGTATTCTTAATTTCCTCAAGTTTCATTCCATGGCATGATTCCAAACCCACAGAATTCTTAATGGATATTGTGGAGTCTTGAATTATGTCCTCCAAAAAGTAAGTCCAAGTCCTAACTCTCTGTACATGTTATATAAATTTATCTCAAGTTTGATTAAGAGTCCCAAGATAAGATCAGCCTGGATTAAATTTGGATTCTAAAGCCACTTTTTGGTGTTACTGAAGAAAGAAGAAGATTTGAGAAGGTTATACACAGGGAAGAAGATCATGCTACAGAATTGGAGTCAGAATTGGGAGTAACAGAAGTCAAGGGATGCCAAAGATTTCTGCCAACCAGAGAAGGAAAAAGAAAGGCACGTAAGGAGAGCTTTCTGTAATCCCTCAGAAAGATGTAACCCTGACAACACCTTCATTTCAGATTTGGGGCTTCTGTAAATTAGAAAGAATGCAAGTCTGTTGGTTTAGGCCAAAGAGTTTGTGGTAATTATTTTTAGGGAGTATTGGTAATATAAGAAGGTATATCTGTATATTTTTAATTGATTTTTTCTTACATTGTCAATTTCTCTCCTCAAAATGTCAGTTCATAATTTTGCTCTTATGTCATGGAGAGTTTGGTTTTTGGTTTCCAGAACTAGATTTATCCTCTCAAAATTGAGATACAAATTCTCCAAATACAATTTTTATTCATCTTTTACATTTTCCATGATGCTAAAGATGGCAAACAGGGATCGTAGGCTTGGTAGTAATCAAATTTAATTTAAGGGACCAAACATAGCCTTTTTGATTTTTGAAATATAAATTAAATGAAAATGGATAGATGTTTCCTTTTCCTGTCCCATCACTTTTTATAGACCTTTAGTCCCTCATACTCACAAAGGCAAGACTTATTTTGAATTTACTAAATTAAAGATTACCCTTTCTACGTATTTACAAAATTGAAGCTATATAATTAAATTCTTCTTAGTGTTATTAATCTAACACAAAAGCAGAAAGGGATTCAATTTATAGAAGCTTATTTTTTTCATGGCATAATTACGAAAATATCATTCAGCACATTGCTTTCCTTTGGAGCCCTTTATAATCATGGGGTTTCAGTCTCCTACAGTATTATGCTGATTATATGTCTCCTTTCCTTTGCAAATCTATTTGTCACATATTTTATTTCTTTGTTGCAATCATTTGACATAAAATTATTTTTTCATGTGTTTATGGAATGCTTATCAAATTAGCATTAAAATATTTATCATAGTTTTATGATGCAAAATTGGACCTATAATGATTTATTAGAGCATAATCCTACAAGAAATTTTTAATCCTTTCTGGTTGTGTAATGAAACATTCTCAGGAGTATATGCCTGCACTACAATAATATTCATCATACTTGAATAGAGAAGGGAACTTTAGCAAATCTTCATAGATACCAGAGTTGAATCAAATTATTTAAAATAATTTTATTTAAATATGCAATTCCATAAGAAATTTCAGTGTGGATGTCCATGACCATAAAGTGAAAATAAATGATAAAATTCAAAATAAAACTATGAACCTACTAAAATTTAAATAAACAATATTAACATGATGGGTGATATTGTTTTCCTGAAACCAAATAGGTAATCTTTAATTTACTAATATAAATGCATTTGCATATTCTGTTTCATTTGGGACCTATTTGACAGTTTTTGTTTTGAGCATGGTAGACCAGTAATTGAATAATCTTCATCATTTTTACTGCTATTTTTTATTTATCAATTATTTCATTTTAACCATGTATCCATCATTTTAACTATACATCAATTTATTAGCATATACCAAAATATAACACTATAATAGAAAAATTTTAACAGCAATTACTTATTGTTTGATTACTATTAAAATTTCTGTGAAAGAAAATATTTTAATTGAAATGGTCCATTTTATCATTAATTTTTATTGAAAAGTGTATAATTAGGTACTTATTTTTGTCAGCTTTTTAACCACTGTGAAAAAAGGACCTGACCAGAACAACTGTAGAGAAGGAAAAGTTTATTTCAGGGCTCAGGGTTTCAGAGGTCTTAGTAGAAGGCTGACTCCATTGCTTGGGGTTCCAGGTAAGGCAGAACATCATGATGGAAGAATGTGACTCACCTGGTGATTAGGAAGCAGATAGAGATTCTACTGTCCAGATACAAAATATATATCACAGAGTCACACCCCCAAGACACCTCCTCCAGTCATACCCTACCAGTTCAGTTACCACTCAGTCAATCCCCTGTAGGGGATAAATTCACCGATTTGATTAAGACTCTTATAACCCAATCATTTCTCTTGTGAACCTTCTTGCATTGTCTCACACATGAGTTTTGGGGGATACCTCACATTCAAACTATAACAGTATATTTTTTCCCCACTGTTTTCTTATAGTTTTTCTTAGGAATGACTGCTGAATTTATCAAATGCCCTTTTAGCATTTATCAACAGAGAAACTCTTGCATGTGTGAAATCACCTCCACAATCAAGCTACAAACTGTCCTATCATCAGGAAGATCTCCACTGCACTAAACTTCAATATTTGCACCCACTTCCATTTCTGTCCCCCTTGAAATTTCTAATCTGCTAATCTCTATTATTTTGTTATTTCAAGAATGTCATGTAAATGGAATCATGCAGTTGCTGTGTTTTAAGATGGGCTCTTTAATTTTTTCTCATCAAGATGTCCTTGAGCTGAATTTAAATAGTTGCAATGTATCAATAGTTTATTTTGTGAAGTAGCATTCTGTTATGCAGATTTTCTTCAGTTTAGCCATTTTCCCATAAGGATACTTGGGTTGTTTCTAATCCTTGATGATTTTTAAATAAAGTTTAAAAATACACTGGTATGTTTACAGGATTTTGTGTGGCCATAATTTTCCATTATCCTTCCCAATATGTTTTTGCTGAGTTATATGGTAAACATATGGCAAAAATTTCTGAAGCATTTTCTATACCAGCTATGCCATTTTGTATTCCTATCAAGAATGTTTCAAAATCATCTTTCTACATCCTCATTAGCACTTACTATTTTCATTATTTTATATTTTACAGTATTTTTAGTTGTTAAGGTTTAGATGTGAGGTGTCCCTCAAAAACTCATGTGTGAAACAAAACAAGAAGTTTTAGAGATGAAATTTTTGGGTTAAGAGGACCTTAAGTTAATCAGTGCATTAATTCCCTAATAGGGATTAACTAGTGGTAACTATAGACAGGTAGGTAGTGGGTTCCTAGAGGTTTGCCTTTGCAGTATATATTTTGTCCTTGTTGAGCAGAGTTTGAGTTGTGCTTCCTGGTGCCCTGGCTTGAGTGATTTTCCTTGACCATACACTTCTGCCATGATGTTCTGCCTTACCTTGGGCCTCAAAGAAGGGAGTTGGCTATGAACTGAGACCTCTGAAATTGTGAGCCCCAACATAAACCTTTCTTTCTCTATTCTTGTCAGGTCTTTTGGTTGAAGCAGTTGAAAAGCAAGCTAAAACAATAGTTTAGATTAAATTCTTGTATAAACCCACTTGGTCTATGTGCTTTTATCCCTAGGAGATCTTTATTGAATTTTCTTCATTCACCATGGTTAGTTAATCTTTTTTCCACTTTTAGTCTGAATGTTCTTGCTGTGTTGCCACGTACACATAAATCATTGTATATGTGTGATACATGTTGTGGGGCAGTTCATGTTTGTAGGACTAAGGCACCGCTGCCCTTTTTACTTATGATTCACAGTTGAGTCCTTTGCAGGGATTGTCCTCACCCACAGGGAACTTTCATCCAATGAGAGATAAAAAGTCCTGACCTCTTTGCCTTAATTCAAGACAAATCTGAAATGTAACTTCAACTCTAGAGCTCCCCCTGGGATCAGTTGACATTTCTGTCGCAAGTGCCACAAACTTCAACTCTCTCTCTGACCACTCCTGAATCTTACTTGATAAGGCATTGGTGCTGGGAGCACTCCCCAGTAAATCTCTAACTGGCAAGTGTCCATCTCAGAATATGCTTTTTGGCATATCCTATGTAAATCAGTAAAATTGACATAATACCAAAGCCTAGTTCTTCAAGTTGCTGTGCATACAAAATGAAGTTTTAGACACACTGTGTTTGTAACATCATTATTTTATAATAGGACATTCATTATAAAGGGGACTTTCTCTCAACTCAAACTTTGGGCTAAAACTATAAAGCTCAGGACAATAGCAGAGATATTTTTATATATTTTAAAGAAAAGCGCTAGACAGATTCATGCAAAACTTACAATATATATCAAAACCGGTCCTGTCTCCCCACATCACCATCAATCCACCTCCAACTTTTGCTGAAGGCTAAATTTTAAAGGCAATTGTTGGAAATGAGCTGGTACAAGTAAAAATATACTTGGTTTCCCTTTTGGTCTCCCACCCCAATAATATGAACAAAACTGTGAGGTATGGTGGGAGATTTGGGAAAAACTGCCATATATCCTTGGAGTCTCATGGGCAAACCTGAAAAAAGAAACCAGCACGTACTTCTCACAAAGAATAACTGAAGGAAGGAAGCAGGCTAGAGCTGCCTGGGATAGTAAGACAAGAAAAGAGCAGATAGTGTTAGGCAAGTATCTCTTTTACCATTTGTCAGTTAGAGAAGCCTTTATTACCAGTATAAAAGTAACTGCTACGGTACACAAGTGTGTCCACCCATTACAGTGACTTTCCTATGTGGATGGAGATTTATAGAAAGAGAATGTGGGTGCTACCACTAATACAGTCAAGACTTGGAAAAGAAGCCTAAAAGGATTTACCCCAAATTTGCAGTACTTCTTCAGGGAACTAGGTAGTGGAGAAGATGGCTTCTGAATAAATTTCCAAAAATAGAATGAATACACCCATTAAAGATGTTTGCCTCATGAAGGGTGGATGTCTGCCATTATCAACAACCAAACTATAATTACTTTCCATATTGTCTAATTCCTTCTTTTTTGATCTAGTCCTGGAAGAGACAATAATAAGAACTTGAGAAAGTTGTGGTAGTGTTAAGTAACATCTGCAAATTCTTTGATATTTCTTGTATCAAAAAGTGATATCTAACTGGGCATGGTGAAAAAAACACCTGTAATCCCATTGACCTGGGAGGCCAAGGTTGGGGGAATCACAAGTTCAAGACAAGCTTCAGTCATTAAACAAGGCCCTAAGCAACTTTTGAGATCCTGTCTCAAAATTTATTAAAAAAAAAACATACAAAGGGCTGGGGATGTGGCTTAATGACTAAGCACACCTGGGTTCAATCCCCCGTAACTCACCCTCCCAAAAAAAGAATTCTTAAAAGTGATATCTGATCTTCATAGCCTTAAAATGGCCAACCTTACTAAATGTATTAAATTTTCAAGGTCTAAGTTTTGGTTGTGATTCTATTTAACAATATTTTTTTTCTGATATCTTAATGTAAATCACTTTTTTCAAAAAAGAAAGCTAGTCAAATGAAACTTATTATGGTAGATTTATTACTCTTCCTTCAGTTATTTTCTATTTTCTTCGGTCATTTTTCTTTCTATGTGTTATTCAAATCAGAAATAATTTTCTTCTAGTAAAAACAATCTTATAGGTGATCTTTCTTTCATCTTTCTGTTTTAGTCAACTTTTTTGCTGCTGTGACTAAAAGACCCAACCAGCACAATTATAGAGGAAGAAGAGTTTACTTGAAGGCTCACAGTTTCAGAGGTCTTAGGCCATTAATGGTGGGATCCATTCCTTGGGGCTTGAGGTGAGATAGAACATCATGATAGAATATCATGGCAGAGGGAAGCAGCTCACATCATCAGGAAACAGAGAGAGACTCCACTATCCAGATACAAAATATATACCCCATAGCCATGCCCCAATTCCCACCTTCTCCTGCCACAGCTTACCACGACAATTAATCCCACCAGAGATTAATTCACTGAGTTAAGATTCTTACAACACAATCATTCCTCCTCTGAACCTTCCTGCATTGTCTCACATGTGAGTTTTTGGGGGATACCTCACATCCAAACCATAATACTTACTTATGGTCATATTCAATTATTTATAACATTTAAATCCATATTTCTCAATTTAGCAATATTGATGACAAAATTATCATATGATAACGTGAAAATGATGAAAATATTAGGTATACTTGTATTTTCTTTTAACCTTTACATATAAGCTTGCCTTCCACTTTGATTACTGTATTTTATAAAATGTTGATTCTTTTTATTATCCATATTATTACTCAAAATTTTTTGTCCTTAATTTTCTTTTTTAACTAGGTCATTTTTTTGATATTATGATGTGTTCTCTTATCTATTAGTTCTTGCTTTATATTAACTGTATTTTAGTTTAAAATTGCAAATAACTTGATGTCTAAAATGTACTTTTGATACATGAACTAAATCTTTAAAATTGCAAATAACTTGATGTCTAAAATGTACTTTTGATACATGAACTAAATCTTTAAAATTGCAAATAACTTGATATCTAAAATGTACTTTTGATACATGAACTAAATCTTTCTCAAACATTAGTAATTCCCATATATCTTACAGGCCTTATTTAAATCCTCCTTTTCTTTCACAGAATCTTAAGTTTCAATTATTTTGAATTTTTTTTAGTGGAAAGTCTGCAGGGACTTTTCATTTTGCTTTCAATTCCTGCAAAACCATTAAAGCTTCAACAAATAGATAAGTACCATCATATTCAAAAAAGAGTTCCTAGATATGTCTCTGCAGGGCTGGTTCAACTATTTGGTAAACACATCCTAAGCTGACCCTCAGTGTATATTTCCCTGCCCTTAAGTTTAGGTGGAAACTGACAAGCTTCTCATCAATAGAAAATGCAAAGGTGATGAGTTGTGTTTTAGAGAACTTTTTCACCACTGTGAGCAAAAGACCTCATGAGAAAAATTTTAGAGGAGGAAAAATTTATTTGAGGCTCACAGATTCAGAGTTCTCAGTCTATAGATGGCAAACTCCATTGCTGGGCATGAGATGAGGCATAACAGCATAGCAGAAGTGCATAGTAGTGGAAAGCAGCAGCTCAGGAAATGTCAAGGAAGCAGAAGAGAGTTCTGTTCACTAGGGACAAAATACAGAACCCAAAGGCATACTCTTAGCATACTCTTAGTGCCCTACCTCTTCTAGCCACATCGAACCTGCTCAGTTAATCCATATCAGTGGATTAATTTACTGAAAAGTTTAAGCCTTTTATAACTCATTCATTTAATCTCTGAGAATTCTTGCATTGTCTGACTTAGGAGCATTGGGGGGGACTCTTCATATCTAAACATAACATTCTGTCTTTGGTCCCAAGACTCATGCCTATATCACAATACAAAATACATTGAGTCCACTCCCAAGAGTCCCCATAATCTTAACAGTTCCAGAATTACCAAAAAGTTTAAGTCAAAGTGTTCTCTGAGACTCAAGGCAAACTCTCAGTGTGAGACCCTGTAAAAAAATCAAAAGCAAGTTACCTATATACAACACAAAATGCTACAGAGTAAACATTTCTATTCCACAAGGGGAAATAGTGGAATAAAAGAAAGGATGGGACCAAAGCAAGACTGAAATCCAGCTGGATAAACAAATCCTGTAACTCCATGTTCAGTATCTGGGGCACATGAATTGTGATGTACTCTACAAAGGGCTTGAGCAGCCCCAGCCCTATGGCATGCTGGTGGCAGCTCCCATGGCCTCTCTCTTGGGTATGTTTCTGCTTGATCCCTACAGTTTTCTTCAGCAGACATTCCATTATTCCATCCCTTAATCTCAGGGGTCTCCATGGTAGCTTCAGCTTTCTTTTCACTTCTCTATGTGTTGGCCTCTCAGGAGCAGTCCACAGGGACTTTGATTCTGAAATATGTTGCCTGGCCTCCCAGACTTTTCTTGAAAGTCTCAGTGGAAGCCTTCATGACTCCCTAACTCCAATATCCTGCATTCCTGCAGAACCAGTACCATGTGTTTGAAACCAAAATCTGCTACCATCTATATCAACTGCAATGCCTCCTGGAACCATGTCTGCAGCAACCTCTGAGTTCTAGGGTTACTGAGCTTGGTGAAAAACTTCCTAGACCCCCATGTGGAAACACGGTGTCCCCATAGTCTTCTCAAAGGAATTTTTAATTCTATAACCTTTAGCTTGAGATGGGTGTGGTCTTGTCAATCCCTGAGTTGTCCTTAAGACATTTTTTCTATTGCCTTTTTGTAAGGTATTTAGCATCTCTTTTGTGGCTGTGTGATCCTTAAGAACCACTACATTCTTAGCCCCAGTTTTACTCTCACTTTTCTGACCAAATGGCCGGTTTTCCAAACATATCTGCTCTGCTTTCTGCTCCTTATTATCATAGTAAAATTGGAAAAGAGCTGCCAGCAATATCCATGCTACCCCTGAATGCTGTGCTGCCTTGAAATTTCCTCCACCAGATAAATTAGTCCATCTTTAAATTCAGCTTTGTAGAAATCTCAGGACAAGGGCAAAATGTTGAAAAATTCTTTGCCAAAATGTAACATCAATAGCCTCTAGTCCAATTTCTAATAGAATCTTTCTTCTCTGAACCTCATGAGACCTGTGTTTACTGTTCACCATGTTATCAGCATTCTGGTCTTCTGAGTTCCCACCAGAATCAACCAGTAAGCTCTGCTTACAACAAACTAAAGCTTTTTTTATTATCTAACATATAAAATTTTGGAGGACACCTCATATTTCAACCATAACATTATGTCACCTCCTTTGTTAGGTTATTTGCTGAGTGATTCAATGTCACTTATATAAATGATATATAAGGAGGAAAGACTTCATTTCTAAGACTCCATCTCAGCCAACTAAAGCTTCTTACATCTGTTAAAATGCAGAGCCATATTTAGAACTATGTATGATAACATGACAGGGAAACTATAGGTAACTTTTAGGACCTGATGACAGGTTAGAACCAGTAAGATGCTGGAATCTCATGTGACTGCAAAAAAATGAATTCTACCAAATGTCTATATGAACATGCAAGCAGATTCTTTTCTAATGGATCCTCCACATTAGAATAAGACCTCACCAATAAGACCTGATGATAGTCTTGTTGGACTCAGAATCAAGGACCCAGAAGGCCATGTGTAGATTACTGACTCATAGGAAATTGTAATAATAAATTCATATCATTTTAAGCTACCATGAAACTCTTACCCCACTCAGAGTAGTGAGATCTTCTTTGCATTTTTTTATTGAAGCAGTTTTTGATTCTTTCAATAAAATGGTAGACAAGGCTGGAACATGGTACATTTTCTTTTCTCTATTAGAACACTAAAGTTATACATAGTAATTGGGTTCATTTTGAAAAAGTCATACATGCATGGAATTTGATTTACTCCATTTCAGTCCCCATTTCCTCCCCCTTATATCTTTTCTCCTTCTCCCTATTCTCTCTCCTCTACTCTAATGATCTTCCATTTCTTTCTTTCTTTCTTTTTTTTTAATTGGTGATTTTTTACACATAAAGAAAGGTGGAATTCCCTGTGGTGTGTTTATATATGCACATAACATGATTTTGTTAAATTCATTCCACATTTTCTTTCCTTTCCCTTCCCACCTCCCTCCCTCTAAATCTCCTTGTTCTACTCCACTGATCTTCCATACATCTTTATAATACCTGATCCCTCTCCCTGATTTTTTCCCATATTGTTCTACTGCTTTCTCTTATGAGAGAAAACTTTGACCCTTGATTTTCTAAGTCTGGTTTATTTCACTTAACATGATGTTTTCTTAAATGATATATCTTCTGTTACCAACGTAAGCAGCTTGAGGAAGGTAAGACAGGATCTATGGTTATAAGCATTTCTAACTAAATAATTTGACCTTCTACATTTTTCCCATATATTCACTAAAAATTATTACACTAAGAGCAAGGTTTTCAGATCTGGGGTTCTGTTTTAACTTCTCTAATTCTAGTGCTCGTAGATAAACTTCTCTGTAGAGTTTTGTCTACTAGAACTAGAGTTGGGTGAATTCTGCATTCTTGGGATGATGCCTTGCACCCTCAGGGTTTGGAATTTTCCTATCATAGAATATGCCAGCCACACTGTGAAGTTTGTCTGAACATAGCAATATTCCCCCCAAGTTTTTAGTGATGTGGCTCTATGTCATGCAGCAGTTCCCAAAATTTTCCAATATATAGATTGGAAATTGCAAAAATAGATCCACTGTAGTCTTTCCAAACCCTGAGCATTTTGCCTATGCTCCTATTCCTTCAAATTAGAAAAATTTCCTTCAGACTTCACAAGTACTTCCCAGACTGAAGGAAATTCTAATTATTATTTATAAGTAAGTACTACTTTATTTGAAAAAAAAGAGTGAGTGGTAATATTTGTTCAGACAAATAAAGAAGCAGACATAGTTGCTTTTATTTTTTAAAAAATAACTTGTTTGGTGCCACAAATTATATATTCATCTTATTTAGAAGTCAAGTCAAGTTCACTATGAACTTTTTGTTATACAACACAGTCTTTAATTTTGCTGATGCTGTCTCAGTCTTCTTGATTCTTGTTAGATAAAGGGAATCTGAACAGAGTAAAATAGATCTCACTTTCATTATGTTTTTCAGATCTTATCCTCCATCACTGTAATTTCCGCAGCAGTGAGTTACATTTTTAAAGAAAGAAATTATAAATTCCACAGGAGATGCCTTCCTCAGTTTGTCCCATTTGCTCTACAGCTGATCAATAATCCTATTTTATAATGTGTAGTTCACTATCATCTAGCTTGATAACTCAGGGGAGTTTAATTTTTCCTGTTTAAGTTATCCACTGACAATTTCAGAAAATTTCTCAGAGTAGTGTTTAGGATTATGTTCTACAAGAAATTTTCTGTGCATGAGATTACAATTCTTTGTTTATAAGATTAAAAAATTATATCTTGTGCTGCATACGCAATCTTACATAAACCATGGAAGACTTCCTTGCATAGCATGTAGGAAAAATATGTTGCACAAATTTACCTTACATATTTACCATACATTTCCTAAATGTGTCATCTACTGAGATCTAAAATTTATCAATTGAGATCACTATTTGGTTCAAACATTTCACATTCTAGATCATTTTTAGATAAATTACTGATAGAAACTGCTTAATATATTGACTCTATAATCCTTAAATATGAGTTTATTTAACTCAAGAAAACAAGAGAACTTGGAAATGCTGGAGTTCAAGGGATGGAAATGACTCCAGGCAATGAATGGAAGGGTCTTGCAACCCCCCCCACATGGCAGTTTATAAGGCACATGTCTGAACAAAAGCAGCAACATACTGACTACTGTACTATATTTGGGTACTACTCTTTCACTTAGGATTCTGCTTTTTCTCTGCCCTATTGTTTTGAGTGGAAAGTAGGAATTAATTTTTAGTTTATTTCCCTGAGTAGATGTCCAACTGATAAGTTAAGTAGCCATTAAAATAGCCATTGTTGGCACCTCTGAAGGTCTAGCAAGGGCCACAAGAAGTAGTGGGATTTTATATTAAGGTAAAGATGTCTCTGGAACTTAAAAAATCTTCACCAATTTTGTCTACATACTAAGAGGCTCAGTTCTATAGAATTGCTTTAGAGTAATGTAGTATTTCAACAAATGAGATGGACCTAGCAGATCTTGGTTTCCAATGCTTTGACTGAGCATTCTCATGATCGTCCCATTGTGAAAAAACAGGAGGACAACTGCAACAGTAAATACTGAATTTAAAAAAAAAAATCATGATTCTGAAGTTATGCCTTTCTTCCACAGTAAACAAATGGTATAAAAGAAAAAGAATGATAAGACTTTTTTCCCTCTAGGTTTTGTATATTTTAATTTTTCTGTATAGGATAGAGATAGCAGATACAATGAATATTATTCATAGTTTTTGGGACTTCTAATGGGACTCTGAGGTCCCCTAGTACAGTGGTTTACAAATAAGAATATCTAGGAAGAAGACTCCAAATTTGTGTTTTTCACAAAATCCTTTGGTGCTTAGAGTTTGGACAGCACTAAGCTTGCTTGATTTGCAAGAGGTTTATATTCAATTATACCTTTTCCATAGCAGAGTAGAAGAAATACAATTTGGATTTGATTTTATCCTGTGTCCTACAAGATTCTGCTCCTTCTGTGACTCTTATTTGAATTTTATATTTATAAAATAAAAGATAGTTTGAAGTTTTTGTATTAATTTTGACTCCATTCTCATTTCTGGGCTACAGTCTAGATGGGTTAGAGTCAATTTGTTTTTCTTCTTTTAGGTGTCACCAAGTTTAATTGTTTTCTGCCCATCCAGAAGATTTCTCTCTCTCAATGTTTTGAAGAAAGATGAACTACTCATTGAGCTGACAGGAGTAAAATAGTAGGATGAGTTTGATTTCAGAAATGATATATGACTGTTAGGCACAAAATCTACAGAGCTTCATATCCTGGAAGACTAGTTAATCTATCACAACTGCTGCCATTATTTTTCAGACCACAGATCTGCAGGCAAAATGTCAAGGTCAGCTACAACTATTTTTGAATGACCTGGTTTTGTTATCAGTAAAATTGAGTAACAATGCCTAATGTGTGCTATTTTTAAGGAAAGCATAGATAATCAAATGGTCAGGTGGAAGTTTTTATTTTATTAAATTTTTTTTATTTTTCTTTTTTTTATTACTGTATACAAATGGAATACATGGTTTTCTCTATTTGTACATGGAGTCAAGGCATACCATTTGTGTAATCATATGTTTACATAGGGCAATGATGTTTGATTATTTTTCCCTTCCCCCCCACCCCTCCCACCCCTCTATTCCCTCTATACAGTCCTTCTTTCCTTCATTCTTACCACTCTCCTTATCCCTAACCCTAAACCTAAATCTAAACCTAATGCTAACCCCTCCCACCCCCCATTATATGTCCTCATCTGCTTATCAGCGAGATCATTCGTCCTTTAGTTTTTTGAGATTGGCTTATCTCACTTAGCATGATATTCTCCAATTTCATCCATTTGCCTGCAAATGCCATAATTTTATCATTCTTCATTGCGGAGTAATATTCCATTGTATATATATGCTACAGTTTCTTTATCCATTCATCAACTGAAGGGCATCTAGGTTGGTTCCACAATCTGGCTATGGTGAATTGAGCAGCAATGAACATTGATGTGGCTGTATCTCTGTAGTATGCTGATTTTAAGTCCTTTGGGTATAGGCCAAGGAGTGGGATAGCTGGCTCCAATGGTGTTTCCATTCCAAGCTTTCTGAGGAATCTCCACACTGCTTTCCAGAGTGGCTGCACTAATTTGCAACCCCACCAGCAATGTATGAGTGTTCCTTTTTCACCACATCCTCGCCAACACCTATTGTTGCTTGTGTTCTTGATAATCGTCATTCTAATTGGGGTGAGATGAAATCTTAGGGTAGTTTTGATTTGCATTTCCCTTATTACTAGGGATGTTGAACATTTTTTCATATATCTGTTGATTACTTGTACATCTTCTTCTGTGAAGTGTCTGTTCATTTCCTTAGCCCATTT
This sequence comes from Sciurus carolinensis, assembly GCF_902686445.1. NCBI lineage: Eukaryota > Metazoa > Chordata > Mammalia > Rodentia > Sciuridae > Sciurus > Sciurus carolinensis. The sequence goes on from NC_062217.1 coordinate 99,229,300, forward strand.
GTTGATTGGATTATTTGTATTCTTGGTGTAGAGTTATTTGAGTTCTTTATAGATTCTGGAAATTAGCACTCTATCTGAAGTATGGTTGGCAAAGATATTCTCCCACTCTGTAGGCTCTCTCTTCACATTGCTGATAGTTTCCTTTGCTGAGAGAAAGCTTTTTAGTTTGAATCTATCCCAGTTGTTGATTCTTGCTTTTATTTCTTGTGCTATGGGAGTCCTGTTAAGGAAGTCTGATCCTAAGACAACAAGTTGAAGATTTGGACCTACTTTTTCTTCTATAGGATGCAGGGTCTCTGGTCTGATTCTGAAGTCCTTGATCCATTTTGAGTTGAGTTTTGTGATGGGTGAGAGATAGGGGTTTAATTTTATTCTATTGCATATGGTTTTCCAGTTTTCCCAGCACCATTTGTTGAAGAGGCTATCTTTTCTCCATTGCATATTTTTGGACCCTTGTCTAGTATGAGAAAATTGTATTTATTTGGGTTTGTGTCCATGTCCTCTATTCTGTACCATTGATCTACCTGTCTATTTTGGTACCAATACCATGCCGTTTTTGTTACTATTGCTTTGTAGTAGAGTTGAAGATCTGGTATTGCAATACCCCCTGCTTCGCTCTTGCTACTGAGGATTGCTTTAGCTATTCTAGGTTTTTTATTCTTCCAGATGAATTTCATAATTGCTTGCTCTATTTCTGCAAGGTACATCATTGGGATTTTAATTGGAATTGCATTGAATCTGTATAGCACTTTAGGTAGTATGACCATTTTGACAATATTAATTCTGCCTATCCAGGAACATGGGAGATCTTTCCACCTTCTAAGGTTTTCTTTAATTTCTTTCTTTAGTGTTCTGTAGTTCTCATTGTGGAGGTCTTTCACCTCTTTTGTGAGATTGATTCCCAAGTATTTTATTTTATTCAATGCTATTGTGAATGGGGTAGTTTTCCTAATTTCTCTTTCTGAAGATTCATCACTTATGTATAAAAATGCATTGGATTTATGAGCATTGATCTTGTAACCTCCTACTTTACTGAATTCACTTATGAGTTCTAAAAGTTTTCTGGTGGAATTTCCAGGTTCCTCTAAATATATAATCATGTCATCAGCGAACAGGGATAGTTTGAGTTCTTCTTTTCCTATTCATATCCCTTTAATTTCTTTGGTTTGTCTAATTGCTCTGGCTAGAGTCTCAAGGACGATGTTGAATAGAAGTGGTGAAAGAGGGCATCCTTGTCTTGTTCCAGTTTTTAGGGGGAACGCTTTCAGTTTTTCACCATTTAGAATGATATTGCCCATGGGCTTAGCGAAGATGGCCTTTATAATATTAAGGAATGTTCCCACTACCCCAATTTTTTCTAGTGTTTTGAGCATGAAGGGATGCTGTATTTTATCGAATGCTTTTTCTGCATCTATTGAAATAATCATGTGATTCTTGACTTTAAGTCTGTTGATATGGTGAATGACATTTATTGATTTCCGAATGATGAACCAACCTTGCATCCCTGGGATAAAACCCACTTGATCGTGGTGCACTATCTTTTTAATATATATTTGTATGCGATTTGCTAAAATTTTGTTGAGAATTTTTACATCGATGTTCATTAAGGATATTGGTCTGAAATTTTCTTTCCTCGATGTGTCTCTGTCTGGTTTAGGTATCAGGGTGATATTGCCTTCATAGAATGAGTTTGGGAGGGTTCCCTCCTCTTCTATTTCATGGAATAGTTTGAGGAGTATTGGAATGAGTTCTTCTTTAAAGGTTTTGTAGAACTCGGCTGAGAACCCATCTGGTCCCGGACTTTTCTTTGTTGCTAGGCTTTTTTTTTTTTTTTTCCTGCAATTTTTTATTTATTTATTTATTTATTTATTGTATACAAATGGGATACATGTTGTTTCTCTATTTGTACATAGAGTCAAGGCATACCATTTGTGTAATCATACGTTTACATAGGGCAATGATGTTTATTTTTTTCCCTTCGCCCCCCCACCCCTCCCACCCCTCTTTTCCCTCTATACAGTCCTTCTTTCCTTCATTCTTACCGCTCTCCTTATCCCTAACCCTAAACCTAAATCTAAACCTAATGCTAACCCCTCCCACCCCCCATTATATGTCCTCATCCGCTTATCAGCGAGATCATTTGTCCTTTAGTTTTTTGAGATTGGCTTATCTCACTTAGCATGATATTCTCCAATTTCATCCATTTGCCTACAAATGCCATAATTTTATCATTCTTCATTGCGGAGTAATATTCCATTGTATATATATGCCACAGTTTCTTTATCCATTCATCAACTGAAGGGCATCTAGGTTGGTTCCACAATCTGGCTATGGTGAATTGAGCAGCAATGAACATTGATGTGGCTGTATCTCTGTAGTATGCTGATTTTAAGTACTTTGGGTATAGGCCAAGGAGTGGGATAGCTGGCTCCAATGGTGTTTCCATTCCAAGCTTTCTGAGGAATCTCCACACTGCTTTCCAGAGTGGCTGCACTAATTTGCAACCCCACCAGCAATGTATGAGTGTTCCTTTTTCACCACATCCTCGCCAACACCTATTGTTGCTTGTGTTCTTGATAATCGCCATTCTAATTGGGGTGAGATGAAATCTTAGGGTAGTTTTGATTTGCATTTCCCTTATTACTAGGGATGTTGAACATTTTTTCATATATCTGTTGATTACTTGTACATCTTCTTCTGTGAAGTGTCTGTTCATTTCCTTAGCCCATTTGTTGATTGAATTATTTGTATTCTTTGTGTAGAGTTTTTTGAGTTCTTTATACATTCTGGAAATTAGCACTCTATCTGAGGTATGGTTGGCAAAGATATTCTCCCACTCTGTAGGCTCTCTCTTCACATTGCTGATAGTTTCCTTTGCTGAGAGAAAGCTTTTTAGTTTGAATCTATCCCAGTTGTTGATTCTTGCTTTTATTTCTTGTTCTATGGGAGTCCTGTTAAGGAAGTCTGATCCTCAGACAACAAGTTGAAGATTTGGACCTACTTTTTCTTCTATAAGATGCAGGGTCTCTGGTCTGATTCTGAGGTCCTTGATCCATTTTGAGTTGAGTTTTTTGCATGGTGAGAGATAGGGGTTTAATTTCATTCTATTGCATATGGTTTTCCAGTTTTCCCAGCACCATTTGTTGAAGAGGCTATCTTTTCTCCATTGCATATTTTTGGAACCTTTGTCTACTATGAGAAAATTGTATTTATTTTGGTTTGTGTCCATGTCCTCTATTCTGTACCTTTGATCTACCTGTCTATTTTGGTACCAATACCATGCCGTTTTTGTTACTATTGCTTTGTAGTAGAGCTGAAGATCTGGTATTGCAATACCCCCTGCTTCGCTCTTGCTACTGAGGATTGCTTTAGCTATTCTAGGTTTTTTATTCTTCCAGATCAAAGCGCTAGAAAAAGAAGAGCAGACCAATACCAAACGTAGTAGAAGACAGGAAATATTTAAAATCAGAGCCAAAATCAACGAAATTGAAGCAAAAGAAACAATTGGAAAAATTAACAAAATAAATAGTTGGTTCTTTGAGAAAATAAATAAAATTGATAAACCCTTAGCCACACTAACAAAGAGAAAGAGGGAGAAAACTCAAATTACTAAAATTCGGAATGAACAAGGAAACATCACAACAGACACGAGTGAAATACAAAACATAATTAGAAGCTATTTCGAAAATCTATACTCCAACAAAACAGAAAACCTCGAAGACATCAACAAATTTCTAGAGACATATGAATTACCTAAACTGAACGAGGAGGACATACACAACCTAAATAAACCAATTTCAAGCAATGAAATAGAAGAGGTCATCAAAAGCCTACCAACAAAGAAAAGTCCAGGACCAAACGGGTTCTCAGCCGATTTCTACAAAACCTTTAAAGAAGAGCTCATTCCAATACTCCTCAAACTATTCCGTGAAATAGAAGAGGAGGGAACCCTCCCAAACTCATTCTATGAATCCAATATCACCCTGATACCTAAACCAGACAGAGACACATCGAGGAAAGAAAATTTCAGACCAATATCCTTAATGAACATCGATGTAAAAATTCTCAACAAAATTTTAGTAAATCGCATACAAATATATATTAAAAAGATAGTGCACCACGATCAAGTGGGTTTTATCCCAGGGATGCAAGGTTGGTTCAACATTCGGAAATCAATAAATGTCATTCACCATATCAACAGTCTTAAAGTTAAGAATCACTTGATTATTTCAATAGATGCAGAAAAAGCATTCGATAAAATACAGCATCCCTTCATGCTCAAAACACTAGAAAAAATTGGGGTGTTAGGAGCATTCCTTAACATTATAAAGGCCATCTACGCTAAGCCCATGGCTAATATCATTCTAAATGGTGAAAAACTGAAAGCGTTCCCCCTAAAAACTGGAACAAGGCAGGGATGTCCTCTTTCACCGCTTCTATTCAACATCATCCTTGAGACTCTAGCCAGAGCAATCAGACAAACCAAAGAAATTAAAGGGATACGAATAGGAAAAGAAGAACTCAAACTATCCCTGTTCGCTGATGACATAATTATATATTTAGAGGAACCTGGAAATTCCACCAGAAAACTTTTAGAACTCATAAGTGAATTCAGTAAAGTAGGAGGTTACAAGATCAATGCTCATAAATCCAATGCATTTTTATACATAAGTGATGAATCTTCAGAAAGAGAAATTAGGAAAACTACCCCATTCACAATAGCATTGAATAAAATAAAATACTTGGGAATCAATCTCACAAAAGAGGTGAAAGACCTCTACAATGAGAACTACAGAACACTAAAGAAAGAAATTAAAGAAAACCTTAGAAGGTGGAAAGATCTCCCATGTTCCTGGATAGGCAGAATTAATATTGTCAAAATGGCTATACTACCTAAAGTGCTATACAGATTCAATGCAATTCCAATTAAAATCCCAATGATGTACCTTGCAGAAATAGAGCAAGCAATTATGAAATTCATCTGTTGCTAGGCTTTTGATGACCTCTTCTATTTCATTGCTTGAGATTGGTTTATTTAAGTTCTGTATGTCCTCCTCGTTCAGTTTAGGTAATTCATATGTCTCTAGAAATTTGTTGATGTCTTTGAGGTTTTCTGTTTTGTTGGAGTATAGATTTTCGAAATAGCTTCTAATTATGTTTTGTATTTCACTCGTGTCTGTTGTGATGTTTCCTTGTTCATTCCGAATTTTAGAAATTTGAGTTTTCTCCCTCTTTCTCTTTGTTAGTGTGACTAAGGGTTTATCAATTTTATTTATTTTTTCAAAGAACCAACTATTTATTTTGTTAATTTTTCCAATTGTTTCTTTTGTTTCGATTTCGTTGATTTCGGCTCTGATTTTAACTATTTCCTGTCTTCTACTACTTTTGGTATTGGTCTGCTCTTCTTTTTCTAGGGCTTTGAGCTGTAGTGTTAAGTCATTTATTTGTGGATTTCTACTTCTTTTTTTGAATGCGCCCCATGAAATAAATCTTCCTCTAAGTACTGCTTTCATGGTGTCCCAGAGATTTTGGTATGATGTGTCTTTGTTCTCGTTTACTTCTAAGAATTTTTTTATTTCCCTCCTGATGTCTTCTGTTATCCATTCATCATATAATAGTGTATTATTTAATCTCCAGGTATTGGAGAAGTTTCTGTTTTTTATTCTGTCATTTATTTCTAATTTCAATCCATTATGATCTGATAGAGTACAAGGTAGTATCTCTATCTTCTTGTATTTGCTAACAGTAGCTTTGTGGCATAAAATATGGTCTATTTTAGAGAAGGATCCATGTGCTGCTGAGAAGAAAGTGTATTCGTTCTTTGTTGGATGGTATATTCTATATATGTCTGTTAAGTCTAAGTTGTTGATTATGTTGTTGAGATCTACAGTTTCTTTATTCAATTTTTGTTTGGATGATCTATCCAGTGGTGAGAGAGGTGTGTTAAAATCGCTTAGTATTATTGTGTTGTGGTCTATTTGATTTCTGGAATTGAGAAGGATTTGTTTGATGTACATGGATGAGCCAATGTTCGGTGCATAGATATTTATGATTGTTATGTCTTGCTGATTTATGCTTCCCTTAAGCAGCATGAAATGTCCTTCTTTATCCCTTCTGACTAGTTTTGGTTTGAAGTCCACATTATCTGAAATGAGGATGGATACTCCAGCTTTTTTGCTGTGTCCGTGTGCATGGTATGTTTTTCCCCATCCTTTCACCTTTAGTCTATGGGTATCTCTTTCTATGAGATGAGTCTCTTGCAGGCAGCATACTGTTGGATTTTTCTTTTTAATCCAATCTGTCAGTCTATGTCTTTTGATTGATGAGTTCAGGCCATTAACATTCAGGGTTATTATTGATATATGATTTGTATTCCCAGTCATTTGACTCATATTTGTTTTTGACATGATTTGGTTTCTCCTTTATTTGGCTATTCCTTTAGGTTAGCGCCTCCTGTTGCTGATTTGCATCGTTGTTTTTCATCTCTTCCTCATGGAATATTTTGCTGAGAATGTTCTGTAATGCTGGCTTTCTTTTTGTAAATTCCTTTAGCTTTTGTTTATCATGGAAGGATCTTATTTCATCGTCAAATTTGAAGGTAAGTTTTGCTGGGTATAAGATTCTTGGTTGGCATCCATTTTCTTTCAGGGCTTGGTATATGTTGTTCCAGGCCCTTCTAGCTTTTAGGGTCTGTATTGAAAAATCTGCTGATATTCTTATTGGTTTCCCTCTGAATGTAATTTGATTCTTTTCTCTCGCGGCCTTTAAAATTCTGTCTTTATTTTGTATGTTAGGTATTTTCATAATAATGTGCCTTGGTGTGGGTCTGTTGTAATTTTGTATGTTTGGAGTTCTATAAGCCTCTTGTACTTGGTTTTCCATTTCATTCTTCAGATTTGGGAAATTTTCTGATATTATTTAATTGAATAGATTGTTCATTCCTTTGGTTTTTTTCTCTAAGCCTTCCTCAATCCCAATAATTCTTAAATTTGGCCTTTTCATGATATCCCATAATTCTTGTAGATTCTGTTCATGATTTCTTACCATCTTCTCTGTTTGGCCCACTTTGTTTTCAAGATTAAATAATTTGTCTTCAATGCCTGAGGTTCTGTCTTCCAGGTGTTCTATCCTATTGGTCATGCTTTCTATGGAGTTTTTAACTTGGTTTATTGTTTCCTTCATTTCCAGTATTTCAGTTTGTTTTTTTTTTTTTTCAGTATCTCTAACTCTTTATTGAAATGATCTCTTGCTTCCCATATTTGGTCTTTTAACTGTTGACTGGTGCGATTATTTAATGCCTGCATTTGCTCTTTCATCTCCTCCTACAATGCCTGCATTTGCTCTTTCATCTCCTCATTTGCTTCCCTGATCGTTTTAATTATGTACATTCTGAACTCCCTTTCTGACATTTCTTCTGCTGTGCTGTCATTGGGTTTTATTGATGTAATATCTAGGTTTGTTTGGGACATTTTCTTCCCTTGTTTTCTCATATTGGTCAGCTGTCAGTGGGACCCTGAGATATTGCAGATTTCCACTATTGGCTTATAGTGTCCCGGTAGATTTCCAGTGTATCACCTCCCAGCCTTCAGTAGCCTGATGTCTTGGAGGAATTTGATAATGCAGTGCATCCAAAGAAACCTGCCCCTAGCCCCCTACTGGTTCCAGGGTTTGGAGCTGGCTCTGTGTGGAAAGGCTCTCTCTGGTGGCCTGCACCGTGCAGCTGGCCATGTGGGAGGAGCCCACTGCCGGAGTGTGGAAGGCTACCTGGGGAAGACTCTAGCTGCCCTGCCCTGCTCTGATAAGCCACCTCTATCTGGGCCTGCCACCCGGGCCGAGCTTTACCCAGTGGGCAGACTCACCCGTGGCTCTATTTCAGTCCAAGTCTCTCTATGCCTCCCCTTCTTAACTCCTGGGTTCTGGAGCGACTGGGGATGCAGTCACCCTCTAGGCCGCCATCTTGGATCACCCCATGGAAAGAGCCTGTGGCCAGAGTGGGCAGAGCTGCCTGAAGAGGTCTCTGGCTGCCCTGCCCTGATCCCAGAGGCTGCTTGCGGATCGAAGCTCTCCCTTGGTTCGGGGACTTGTGGCTGGTTCTATGTAGAAAGCCTCTCACTGGGCGGTCTGCTCTGAGAAGCTAGCCTTGAAAGGCACCTCCCATTGCAGGGGTCCCAGCTACTTGGGGAAGTCTCTGGCTGCCCTATCTGGAACCTGAAGCTGCTTGCGTGCCGGTGTATGCTGGGAGTACGCTGGGCTGGCTCCGGGACTTGGAGCTTGTTCTGGTCAGAAAGGCTCTCACTAGGGGGCCCGCTCTGAGAACTTGGATAAGCTGGCTGTGTGTGTGGGGCCCACCGCCGGAGTGCGCAGGGCTGCCTGTGGAAGACTCTAGCTGCCCTGCCCGGCTCCGATAAGCCACCTCTATCTGGGCCTGCCACCCGGGCCGAGCTTTACCCAGTGGGCAGACTCACCCGTGGCTCTATTTCAGTCCGAGTCTATCAATGCCTCCCCTTCTTAACTCCTGGGTTCTGGAGCGACTGGGGGTGCAGTCACCCTCTAGGCTGCCATCTTGGACTGCCGGAAGTTTTTAAAGAGTCAATAAGTGAGGGAGAACCAATGATTAATAAAAATAAAACATTGATTTTTTTTTTAACCTAATTAACCTCTGAGATGATCTGATGCCAGGTCAAAATATGAAATTGTTAAAAAAAATGTTATTTATGCCAATTATTTTAATCTTCTCTTCATTTTTGTCTGCATAGCCAATCTTAGAAAACTGGGACGGGGGGGGTTGTTTGTTTGTTTTCTTTTTTGATTTAGCATCTAGTTCTTCATATTAGTCCTCTTTCCTTTAGTTGTAAGAAAAATATATCTCAACAATAATATGATAAGTGGATGGTGTCAACCAGTTACAGGGATGTATTATTAGATAAATGTTTTCTGTTTATTAATTTTATCTCTGAGCTTATGAAGTATAGAGAAAGGAGGATCCACCTGATGTTAGGCAAATTTCAAAATTCATTGAGGTGATTGTACCTTACCAAAGGCTATTCTTCTTAATTATTAATAAAATTCAGACAAACAATTTCTTCCTTAGAGTGTATGCTTCTTCCAGAACTGTAGTTAATAGTACTAGTCACATAAACATCATGCCTTCAAAATTTGGTGGTAATCCCAAAATGATTAAACATTTAAATAATGGAAAGTGTTATGAATTGAATTCTAAAGTTTCAGGCTGACTATCCACTGATATGTCTGTTGCTCTTTACAGCTCACAAAGGGTTATAAGGTACCTGATCTTATTTAAAGTTCATCATAGGCCTTGAAAATGAATTCTATCCTCCTTATTTTATAGTTGAAGTATATATGCTCTGAGCTGAGGGCAGTAACAAGCCTCATACCTAGCTCTTCTAACTCTCAATATATTAATTTTACCTTTCCACAAATAGCTCCAATCACATTTGTATTTTATGAAACACAAAATATTCTTAAACATTGCAGTTGCTTAGGAACTTGGACATATATTTCATTAGCATTGACATGTGTGATATTGACAAAAAAGTCCTAGAGTCGGAAGAAAAAAAAAAAAAAAACACCACACAAACATTCAACACTGTTTGGATTCTACTTTTAATACACCAACTGTATTAAAATTGCCTAAATTTCACTGAAATTCCCTTTTCTCTAAGAGATATGTCCAAGATTCCCAGTAGACCAGAGTTTTAATTTTCTACTGCTGCATAAAAAACACCCAAGTCTTTATAGAACAACAATTTATCATTTTTTATGATCCTGCTGTTAGGAATTCAAGCAGAGTTGAGCAGGGAGGTTTTTCTGCCCCACTTGACATTGGTTGGAGTTCTTATCTTGCTTGCATTTAGTTGGAAGGTGATTAGTTTGGAGGGTCCAGGAGAATTGCTGTAGCATGATTACCTCAATACTCCTCCATGTAGTCTCGTTCTGTGTCTTATCATTCAATAGTCTTTCCTAGTCTTCTTAACAGTAACCAGCTGGTTTCTGAGAGAGGAAGAAGATGTCAAACATTTTAAGGATAGGCCTGAACTGGCACATCACTTTCTCCACATTCTATTGGTTGAGGCTGAGGCTAATTTAAGAGCCAACCCTGATTCAGGGAAAGGGATGATACATTCCATTTCTTAATGGGTACAGAACTAGGTGCACATGGAAAAATAAAAGAGATGAACAGTGCTTACCTTTGGAAATTATATGATAATCTACCTTAGATAGCAATTATGATTACTCAGAAAGAGACTTAAAGTAACATTTCTCAAACACAAATAATTATTAGGTGACTTCTATAAACAAGGATTGTTTAGGCCATGAGAGCATAGCTATGAACAAAATGGATGTTGTTTGCTGCCTCATGGTCATATAGAAGGCAGATATCAACTAAATAAATATACAACAAGTTTCGAATTAAAAATATGAGCTGTGAAGGAAAACTTCAGAATACTATTATACAACAGCTAGCTAATATTAATGGATCAGGAAAAACAACAGAGAAGAGATACTGTCTTGAGAACTATGATCTGAATTGAAGTTAGCCATGTTAAAAGAAAGGGAAAGAACATTCCAAGCAGATTCCATGGCACATGTGATGACCCTGAGATATGTAATTAGTTCTAGAAGTAAACTGTGGCTTGGGAATAGGTTTAGAGTGTGAGGACCTCAACAGACAGGTTGGTGAAACCTCATTGTTAACTGAATGGGTTTTCCCCATTTCAGATCTTTAAAGACAGTTCTGTCAGCCAGTCATGTTGACATGCAACTTGGAAGACTGAGACAGGAGGAATCACAAGTTCAAAGACAGTCTGGGCAACTTCACAAGTCCCTGTCTGAAAGTTTAAAAATAAGTAAATTAAATTAAATTTTAAAAACAGGGTGGAGATGTAGCTCAGTGGTAGAGTACCCCTGCATTCAATCTTCACTACCACAAAATAAAAAGTTCTGTCAAATGCTATACATACAACACCATTATGGCTGGATGTGGCTGGATACGTATGAAAACTCAGAGTCTATAGTTTGCTTTTGTTTTGTTAAGTATGTTTCCACTGTTGTTGAGGTGTGGGCAGGAAGGGGAAGGGAAGAACATAAATTTTCAAAGATAGAGATTTACATACTTATTTTTCTAAAACAAGTTCATTTCCCTTCACCGAAATTCCATAATTCCTACTGTCATTACTCTCTTGGCTTCACTTTCATTAAGTGATTCTACCTGCAAATTAAATCTGCACCAGGCCCACAAACACAGAATCACACAAATTAATATTTTAATTGAGTCAACAAAGTTCTCATAAAAATGACTATCCCTTAAAATTTTAATTATGCACGCAGAACAAAGAATGTATTCCAAATGTAATTTTTTTCTCAAAAAACCAAAGCCTTAAAGAAAATGATAAATTCAAAGCCAGACAGTAAAAACAGGCTCTAGATCATTGCAGATCTTGGATATCTCTACTTGGTACAAGAAGAATAAACTTAAAAAGATAATGCTGCCTCCTGACAGAGCAAAATAATCTGCTAGAAAGTAATTCATACCAATTCAGTATTTACTACATATTTGTTTTGTGCCAAACCCCATGCAGTGTATTTACTGACTACACAGAAAAGTGTATATTACTGTTGGATTTATAGTCTTGCTGAATGTTTAGGCTCATTCTAACCAGGATGGCAAAATGGCAAAATAAAGTACAGAGAACATATATAATCCCTTATACTGACAAAAAGTCTTGGAAACTTAAAAGAGAACCTTTCATGTGTAAAGACAAGTAAGAATGTTTGGATCTATTTATGCCCAAAAAGTAAAATTATAATGTCATATCTTTATTTTTTTTATCAGCATTCACTTCTCTCTTCTTCCTTCTATCTGTATTTATAAGCATAATACCTAGAATAATAGAATTATGCTTTCTCTCTTCATGGCTCAATGGTGAGGTGAGCTGGAACACATGATTGGAGTGAGTTTCACTGTCGGACTGGGAATGGAGGGATATGTCCTGTCTCCCACTGTCTATGAACAGGATGGATGTAAGCCAAGAGCGCCCGAGAGTCATAAGGAGGGACAAAAGGAGACATCTGCCTGAGACATGTGGAGGCGTGAAGGGCCAGGAGGTTATATTTTCAGGATCACTTTCAGGATCCCACAGTAAATATTAGAAAGAAAAGAAAAGAAAAGAAAAGGGAAAAGAAGAGAAAAGAAGGGAGGTTAATTTAAGGGAAAGATTGGGGAAAGGAGGGAAAGAAGAAAGAAAGAAAACTAAAAAAGGAAATAAGGAAAGCTAAAATTATTTGTTATCAGCAATTATTTTAAATTTATTTTATTTGTAGAGAATTTCTGGGGTTGTATTAATCTCATAGTACATTACATAATCAGTCAAACTATGACCTTGCGAAGCTTATTGGTGAGTATGTTTCTACTTTCAATGTGCTTCATTCAAGACTGAGAAAGATGTAATGCTGGTTATTTTTCCTTCAGACCGTGTGGTAGATTTTAAAATTTTATCACAAGCTGTTAGCAAATCAATGGGCAGTTAGGCTCACTGATCAAAACTGATACACTGGAAGGAGGACTGCTGTCCCTATGGAATTATTTTTCAAGTAACAGGAACAACTTGAACATTATTAAGTGTTGAGAACATTTATATTTTCAAGGGCAGTAAAGAAGCATAATCTGTGATTTACATTTTTTTCAACATTTGAGAATAAAATTTCCTTGTACACTTACTTGAAATGTTGCCAACCACAATCTTAACTGTATTTTCTTCTTTCCTTCTCCTATTTGAAATGGAAAGAGAACTGAGAGGAATGAGGGTGTGCTTGGGAAGGTAGTATTGGTCTCTTTAAGGGAGGTCCACAGTTGCCTGCCTAACACCCAGATGCACTGTATCTTTATCTGTATCTGTATCAGTACATCATCACATATATACCACATCACTGTAATTATTTGAAATGGGGGTCCCACTGAGGGTGAGGATAGCAATGTCTCCCAGTAAACATAGACATTGGAGACCAGGCTCAGAAGGCACAGATCTAACTTTACTTATGATTGTACAAGACATATATAGACACATTATCCAATCAGGTTAAGATGCTTGTTAAAACATAACAGAACCAACCTATAGGTAAGCTATATGTCATACTAATGAAAACAAACCAATTATCCCTAAGTGATTCTGTACGGCAACAAATCTGAGAAAAAAGGACTGGGGAAAGGTCAAGCTCCTTCACACAGCATGAGGCGAGGCAGCACTAGCGAACTCACACCACAGCTTACTGTGATGTCTATTGAGCGAGGCTTCCCCTCAGCTCATAGCTCAGCCTCGTAACTGCAAAGGTCTACAATCCATGGCCAGTCTTTACCATTTCCTCAGTTTCTCCTTGCAGACTATTAGGTTTGTTTAAACCATGGTGTCAGTGACTGCAGTCAAATAAGCTTGAGGAATTTCCCCCACACATAACATCCTATCTTATCATATTCACACATATATTGGGTTTTCACACATGGCTGGACATGAGTTTCCCAATGGCAGAGTTCATGACCTGATATATTTATTTCACTGCTTACCACCATTCAAACACCTGTTTTGTGTTTGATACTGACTACCTTTGGGTATATGAAGCCTGTAGTCTTGTTTTTGAGTATTTGGGATGCTGTTTTTTATACTTGCATCATGAATTCCTTCATCTTGCAGAAAGACTCTCACTGCCTCGTCTGATTATAACTCACTTGGTGACAGTTCTTTTCAGACTAAAGTTGGGGGAGAAAGTTCTTGAAAAAGCATAAAAGTCTTCCTTTATCTATTTCAGATTATTTAAACCTTAATAAAGCTGGCAATTTCAGAGAATGAGAACTACAAATATCCACTATCTGAAATCTCTCAGACTGGGAATAGGTTGGGAAAGTGCACGAAGGGATAAAATAAATAAATCCACTGCTAACATATGTAGAACACTAGATGTTTACAAAGCAGCTGCTGATTCCAATGTTATATCATTCTTTGAGGCAAGAAATGAGAGGGAAAAAAATTCATAGTTGGCAAGATGCTAACTCTTGGCTACCCAACAAGACTTCCCATTTGAATTCCTAGACAGACTTGGTGTTAGTCAGCTTTTTGTCACTGTGACAGAAATATCTGACAAGAACAACTTAGAGACAGAAGGGTTTGTATGGGACTCATGGTTTCAGAGATTTAGTCCATCATCACCTGACTCCATGGTGTGGTTGATGAAAGTGTTCAGCTCATGGCAGCCAGGAAGCAGAGAGAGTGAGGAGACAGGGATATAGTCCAGGCCATGCCCTCACTGATTTGCTTCTTCCAGTCATGTCCCATCTGCCTACAGTTACCCCCAGTAATCAATTCAGGTACTAATCCATTAAATGGACTAATTCACCAAAGACAGTACAGGTCTCATAATCTAATAATTTTCTCTTTGAACATTGTTGCACTGCTTAACAGGCAATCTTTTCTGGGGACATCCCTAGATCCAAACTATTAAAACATCTATGAGACAATTTTGTGTCACTATCACAAAGCAACTGTTGAGTCAAACTCTTCCCTTCACCAAGAGAATTTTCTCCTTAAACCTGAGATCTGCAAGCTGGGATAATTCACTGAGCAAGGCAGGCAAAGAAAACTGTGTTCTATTTTGTGCAACCTACTTTTTATATATCTGGAAAATAGTTTGGATTTAAGAACTGCACAAAATTTTGAGCAAATCATATATGTTCTGAGTTACAAGAAAATACTCTAGGTGGAGTCAAGTTATGTTGTGACTTCTAGCAATTTCTTTATATAACAATGATACCAAGAAAGTATTTCATTACAAGGGCTGTACTTTGAAACAACTGAGAATAGAGTGAGCTGGAGAACATCAAGACAGAGTTAGAAAACTTTTACTTACTATTTTCCCAGGGAGATATTTTGGAGCCCATTTACACCTGGTTGTTCTTTTTTGTTATTGTTTTTGTTGCTGTTGCTGCTGCTACTGTTTTTCAATATCACACACTGATAAGCTGTAAGTGATTGGGAAATCATTAAAGCCAAATCCACTCTTTCAAAAGGTGAGCCAGAGACATGTGATGTCCAAGTTAATGTCATTGAACTGTCCAAAAGAACTTTTAAAATATCATTACCTCACACATGCACAAAACATACATACACACACACACAGAAAAAAATACACAGCAGGTCATGCATGGTATCTAATTGTGTTAAATCCTTGCCTGTAGACATCCATGGATTGGTTCCCTTTTATACCACACTGATTTGGCTGATTCTAAGAGTTCTACAGATTAAAGCATTTGCAAACTTCCAAGTACTGGTCATATCTAACAAAAGAAATGGTGTGTTATTTACATGGAAAAATCTTCATCCAGATTTTTTTTTAATTATAAATAAAATATAAGCTTTATGTAAAATATTACAAAAAGGGGTAGTTGAGGCAGGCCCAAGGAGACAAGAGAGAGAAGCAACCAACTGTCTTATACTAGAGGTGAAAAGATTCATTGAAGTCTATGGACTCTGATATCCTTAAAAAAGCATTGGACGATATTGAATAGAAGTGGTGAAAGAGGGTATCCCTGCCTTGTTCCAGTTTTTAGAGGGAATGCTTTCAGTTTTTCACCATTTAGAATGATATTCTTTCACCATTTCTATTCAATATCGTCCTTGAAACTCTAGCCAGAGCAATTAGACAGACCAAAGAAATTAAAGGGATATGAATAGAAAAAGAAGAACTCAAACTATCCCTATTTGCTGATGATATGATTGTATACTTAGAGGAACCAGGAAATTCCACCAGAAAACTTTTAGATCTCATAAGTGAATTCAGTAAAGTAGGAGGATATAAGATCAATGCACATAAATCTAAGGCATTTTTATACATAAGTGATGAATCTTCAGAAAGAAGGAAAACTACCCCATTCACAATAGCTTCGAAAAAAATAAAATACTTGGGAATCAATCTCACAAAAGAGGTGAAAGACCTCTACAATGAGAACTACAGAACACTAAAGAAAGAAATTAAAGAAAATCTTAGAAGATGGAAAGATCTCCCATGTTCTTGGATAGGAAGAATTAATATTGTCAAAATGGCCATACTACCTAAAGTGCTATACAGATTCAATGCAATTCCAATTAAAATCCCAATGATGTACCTTACAGAAATAGAGCAAGAAATTATGAAATTCATCTGGAAGAATAAAAAACCTAGAATAGCTAAAGCAATCCTTGGCAGAAAGAGTGAAGCAGGGGGTATCGCAATACCAGATCTTCAACTTTACTACAAAGCAATAGTAACAAAAACGGCATGGTATTGGTACCAAAATAGAAAGGGGGATCAATGGTACAGAATAGAGGACACGGACACAAACCCAAATAAATACAATTTTCTCATACTAGACAAAGGGGCCAAAAATATGCAATGGAGAAAAGATAGCCTCTTCAACAAATGGTGCTGGGAGAATTGGAAATCCATATGCAACAGAATGAAACTAAACCCATATCTCTCACCATGCATGAAACTAAACTCAAAATGGATTAAGGATCTCCGAATCAGACCAGAGACCTTGCATCTTATAGAAGAAAAAGTAGGTCCAGATCTTCAACATGTCGGCTTAGGACCAGACTTCCTCAACAGGACTCCCATAGCACAAGAAATAAAAGCAAGAATTTATAACTGGGATAGATTCAAACTAAAAAGCTTTCTCTCAGCAAAGGAAACTATCAGCAATGCAAAGAAAGAGCCTACAGAGTGGGAGAAAATCTTTGCCAATCATACTTCAGATACAGCACTAATCTCCAGAATCTACAAAGAACTCAAAAAACTCTACACCAAGAATGCAAATAATCCAATCGACAAATGGGCTAAGGAAATGAATAGACACTTCACAGAAGAAGATATACAAGCAATCAACAAACATATGGAAAAATGTTCAACATCTCTAGTAATAAGAGAAATGCAAATCAAAACCACCCTAAGATTCCATCTCACCCCAATTAGAATGGCGATTATCAAGAATACAAGCAACAACAGGTGTTGTCGAGGATGTGGGGAGAAAGGTACACTCATACATTGCTGGTGGGGCTGCAAATTAGCGCAGGCACTCTGGAAAGCAGTATGGAGACTCCTTAGAAAACTTGGAATGGAACCACCATTTGACCCAGCTATCCCACTCCTTGGCCTATACCCAAAGGACTTAAAATCAGCATATTACAGAGACACAGCCACATCAATGTTCATAGCTGCTCAGTTCACAACATCCAGATTGTGGAACCAACCTAGATGTCCTTCAATTGATGAATGGATAAAGAAACTGTGGTATATATATACAATGGAATATTACTCAGTCATAAAGAGTGATAAAATTATGGCATTTGCAGGCAAATGGATGAAACTGGAGAATATCATGCTAAGTGAGATAAGCCAATCTCAAAAAACCAAAGGAAGAATGTTATCGCTAATAAGTGAATGATGACACATAATGGGGGGTGGGAGGGGTTAGTGTTAGGGTTAGAGTTAGGTTTAGGGAAGGAGGCAAGAATGGAGGAAGGAAGGACTGTATAGAGGGAAAAGAGGGGTGGGAGGGGTGGGGGGGAAGGGAAAAAATAACAGAATGAATCAAACAACATTACCCTATGTAAATTTATGATTACACAAATGGTATGCCTTTATGCCATGTACAAACAGAGAAACAACATGTATCCCATTTGTTTACAATAAAAAAAAAAAGAAACACAGAAAAAAAAAAACAGAATTCAAGGCAGATGAAAATTAAGACCAAGAAAAAAAAAAAAAAGCATTGGAATTTTTTGGGTACAATCTTGTTCTCTACCCTTTTAATTTGAGGGTAAGGTATAGTATAATACAATTTTAGAAACCTTTATTGGTTTATTTTTCAATAACCAGAAACTTTTTATCAATTGACTTTATGGAAGCCCAATGTGGATAACAGACAAAAGTGCAAATCCTTGGGTCAAAGTTGGGGAGGGTGAGTATCAAGACCCCTTTTACCCCCCTTGTCTCTTAGCCATTCCTGAGGCTCTCAAGGGTGGAATTTCTGCATTGGTACTCAAAATTAAATTCCCAAATGAGTCCAATTATTCCATCTGGAGATTTCTTAGTAAAGCTAGATCAACTCAATCAGAAATGTGGGGTTAGATACAGCACTCTAAATTGTAATGACTGAGCTTAAGTAACACTATTGCAGCGATTCACAATTTGGTTCTCTCTGGTGTCATAAGTAGAATTCTAGCCTAAAAGTCAGTGAATCTGGAGTATAGTGGTGACTCTAATTGATCAATCCTATGCACTTGGATAGATCATCAAATATGTTTTGAGTTTATAGTTTTTGGTAAAATTAATGATAGTCATTGTATCTTTCTCATGGGTAGTATGAGAAGAGTAATAATTTTGAAAGTTTAAAAGTACTTTAGATTTAAGAAATGTCAAATACATCAATGTTGTAGAATAGAACAACCAGAAACAGACTTATTTTAATATAGGAATTGCATATGATCAGTAGGATTTATTCAAATTGATGTATTAGAGTATGTATTTAAAGAATAAAATTTATAATTTTAAATACATTTTAAAGGATAATTATAATAAAAATTCCAAGTATCTTAAATATCTAGGCATAAAATTATCTAGATTCATTGAGTGTACCTCAAATATTTATTAAGAAAATTTAAAGTTCCAGGACAGCATAGAGTTAACATTTCTTGGTCATTTCTCTGGCTAGGTACAATGAATACATTGTTTATTTAGTTCTCAATATAAATTTCTGTATTAATTTGATCATTACTTATGTTTGATAAATAAGGAAACTAAAACTTGCATAGGTTTCATAATGTGCCCAAAGACATTTAAATATTGAGTGTTTAGGTCAGATTAAAATTTAGACACATCTGGCTCGGTGTGGTGAGGCATGTCTCCTGAGTTGCTGAGGGAAGACCATAGCAAGTCCAGAGTCAACTCAGGCAATTTAGCAAGATTCTGCATCAAAAGTTTTCTAAAAAATTAACAAAAACACTGCAGTTGTAGTTCAGTGGTAGAGCACTTGCCTAGTATGCAAGAGTTCCTGGGCTCAATTCCCGATACCACAATGAAGAAGAGAAAGAATCTTAGACTTCATTTATGAAAGGTTTTATAACAATACTCTTTCTGAAAACATAGAGTCTAATTTGAGGTAAAAGAACTTTTCATATTTTTAACTATTGAATTAATTGGGTTAAAATTTTGGATATTAAAATATGAGAAAATTACTAATATTTATATTAAAGTTTTCATTCAACAAAAATTTAAATTCTTTATTTATATTTAAGACATTTTAAAAATTAGCAAGACCTCTGTAATTACTGAAAATTATAGAGAATGTATTTGTAAATAAGAATTGAAATCTGAATACCAAGAAAAAACAAATTGATAGTATAAGCATTTTAACTTTAATACAGAAAATGACACCTTAATCAAGGAAGGGGCTGAAGGAAAAAAATGGTTGATTTTAAGTACATCAGGTAAAGGATTCAGATTTATAATACATAGAAACTTCTATAAATCAGTAAGGCAAAAATGATGGACATCTTAATAGCTACATAAGCAAACTTGTGAACAGAAAATTAGTAGTATACATATAAATCTTTAGTAAAGCTATAAATGAGGTTCATCTTCAAAATCCAAGAGAGTGACAAAAAATTAAAAAAATAATAATGCTGGAAGACTGCCAAAAATAAGAAATAAGTCATTGTCAATGTTGTTCAAGGTACTGGGAAACACATGCTTTCATATAATGTTGGTAAGAACGTAAATTTTAATGGGCTATTAGGATAGACAGTGTAAGTAAACATTTGACAGTGACTGTTCAAACTTCATGCTCATACATCATTTGAGACATCAATTGTCTCTTGCAGATCTATTTTATGGAAATGTTGCATAAGCCTTCTCAGGCATATATATGTATACTTTTTTTGAAGGAGCTTATTTGTGACCATGTTTATAGTAGCAACATTTTAGGTAAAAACCCATTAATCACTAAGTTGTTTTAAAAGTGTAATTGTTGACCATTATTTAACAATCATAACAGGTTGATATAAATCTGACACAAAAAATATCCATAATATATCATTAAATCACAAAAACTACATCAAGCCCTGAAGCATTCATAAATGGCATGGTTAGACTGATCACATTCAAAATTTTTTATACTTTTGCACAGACATGAAATTCATATACATTCAACTATATGAAAATAAAACCATGATATATATAGGTTTGCTTTGGACATTAAGAAAATAAATTTTAACACCACCTGTCCTTCTTTCAGAGAAAAGTAGAAGGGTTTTCTGGGTGAGATTTTGATTATGATTTAGAAAATATTTGTGTTAAATTAGCTGTGAATAATTGAAGCTCCTAAAGTGAAGGTCTGTTTTAGGTGGTCCTATGTTTGATAAAGCACTTAATGAATGATATGTTTTATTCTCTCACCATGTAAAAGCAGCCCTGGGAAGAGGCAGTGAAGGAAATGACAGGTGGGTTTTTAGCATAATTTTATATATTCATCAATTTTAAGTGGTTTCTTCCACTGTAGTCCTGTATCATTGAAGCTAAATCTTCAGGGAAAGTCTTATGCAACTCAGCTTGTGTCATCAGTACTTAGAAAGAATAAACAGGATAAACTCTGTAATGGTCAAAACACACTGAAAAAGAACAGTAATCATTAAGGCTGCTACACTACACAATTCCAAGAAGTGCTGACTGTTTACAATCTGCCATATGCCCAAGAAACAACTGCAATTCACAGGAAGAAGAAACTGGAGCAAGAAGGAACTTGAAGTGTAAAGACTTCATAATTCTCAGATGCATTTCCTACTGAGCATATATTACCTTAATAATAAAAATAAGGAGAATTAAAAACTACATTATTATATAAACATAAAAAAGTACTTAAATTTTTCTATAATTTTGCATTATTGTACCTCTGCTGGTATTTCACTATTGTATGTTTTCATAGAAATTTACCTAATCATTTCTGCTGTGTTGCTCAGCACAAAGAAATTCCCTGGTTACTGTAGGAACTATTCTCTCCTCATTACTCTTTTCTTTCTTTCTTTTTTTTTTTTTTTTTTTTTTTTTTGGTGGTGCTGGGAATTGAACCCAGGGCCTTGTGCATGCTAGGCAAGCACTCAACCAGCTGAGCTATATCCCTAGCCCCTCTCCTCATTACTCTTAATATCATGATTTACTCTGGATTCATTAGAAAAATTGCAACTCAACACCAACATCCTGACCACTTCCCTGCTCCATTTATACAAGTACTTCCTGGGAAATGCATGAAAGTAAGCTGACCTGTGTTATTAGAAATTCATAATAACTAAAATTTTATTCAAAAGTCTCCTCTCCAACATTTCTACATCTCAGTCTCAGAAGATAAGCTTTTTTCCTACTGGATGGACAATAGAAGAGGTATTGTTAGGAACGACCTAACCCAGTTTTCAGTATTTTCATCTATTTCTTCCGTCACCTTTCTTTATTCCCTCAATTCAAGAAAAATGTTTTGACATGTATATCCCGAACCACGTTTTGTTTACTTCTAAGGTTTTTAAGATTAGAAATTTTAAAAAGTCCAGGTATTTGAACACATATTTTTACTTGTCTTCATTCCCAATCTTTTCCTCCTTCCCAAACTTGACTACAAATATGAAACCATGAAGTCCTCATTCACTCCTGTTAAAATGAATGCCATGCTGGGTGTGGTGACCACGTCTCTAATCCCAGCTGATCAGGAGATTGAGGCAAGAGGATCAAAAGTCTGAGGCCAATCTTGAAAACTTAATGAGACTGTCACAAAGTTAAAAAATAAAAAAGGGTTGGGGATGTAATTCAGTGGTGGAGTTCTGCTCTATTCAATCCCCAGTACCACAGCAAAAAAAAAAAAAAAAAAAAAAAAAGAAAGAAAGAAAGAAAAGAAAAAAGGCTTTCTCTCTTTCCTATTGAAGGATTTCTTATTTAACTTACATATTGTTGTCCTCTTCTCTGTATTTATTTTTCACTCCTGTCTACCCCCTTATCCCAGGGTTATTTCTACCAGCATCTTCAAAAAAATCCATATTCCATGCAGCTACTTCCACAGTTCTCTACTCCCCTTGATATGGTTTAAACATAGTTTGTGTTCCCCCAAAGGTCCACTCCCCAGGGTGGGCTATTGGGAGATGATAGAATCTTTAAAAGGTGAAGTCTAGTGGGAGGTCCTTAGCTCACTGGGGATATGAGATAGAGTTCTTATTTGACACCTTGAGTTCTTGCAAGAAATTGTTGTAAACAGAGCTAGTGTGTTCCCCATCCCCTGTTTCTGCTCCTGGTTGGAGATGTAATCACTTTCTTGCTACTGCACATTCTCCTGCCATTGATGTCAGAACCATGATGTGGTGTAGTCAAGGGACCTGTCTCACAGAGCCTGTGCTATGCCATTTAATCTCTGGACCTCCATAACCGTGAGCTAAATTAAACACTTTTCTGCATAAGTAACCTGTATCAGGTATTTTATTATAGTAACAACAAACTAGTAAACCCTGTTAAAACAATATTCCTTGGAAGAGTTGAGAAAACACACTATTTTTACTTACTGTCATGCCTTTCTTGATTTATTTTGTTTCTACTACTGCATAGAGATTGATCTTATACAGGAAGTCAATCGTATGCATAATGCCAAATCAAATGTTCATTTTTCATATTTCAAATTTTTTGACCTACTAGCATTTGTCCTATTGTTCTCTTTTTGAAACACTGACTTGGATTCCGGAACACCACACATTCTTAGTTTGATGCAGTATCTACTGAATTTTCTATGTAGATGATTATAATAGCCTGAAAATAATGACAATTAAACTTTTTCCTTCCTAATCTTTACAGTGTATATTTTTCCATGACATTACAATACACAGGAAATTGGGAATCTTTTTGTGACAGCAAAGACTATAAGCCTTATTTTTGATATACAGCAAATGCACCATTCTTTTTAAAATAAGATCTAGTTTCTGTTACGTGGCATTTGACGAGTTAAGAGATTTTTAAACATTTGTGGTTTTAAGAGAAAATCAGAAAATCAATTTTATACATTTTGTAATTAGCTCTCATACCATTTATTTATTTACTTACTTATTCATAAAACAACTTGTATAATACTAAGAATAAATGTATTGCTTATGCATTTGCTAATATCCACCTACAAATTAGGGAAGGGTAGATAATGTGTTACAACATTATTTTCTTCACTGTTTATTGATCTTTCTTGTGTCTATTCCTGTTCTCTTTTGAGTAAAATTTCTTAATTCCCACCATGACCCAAAGGTGGAGACAAAGAAGTACATTTGTTAGAGTGTCAGGTTTCGTTTTGTCCTCCTCATTCTGACTTCCCTGACTTCGTATCTTTTGAGTGTTCCAGTTTGCAGGTTCTCAAGACAATCACCTCTCCCTGAATTGGCTGGGGGACTTACATCCTGTCTTTGTGGATTCTGAGTCTGTGCTGCAATTAGTATTATAATAGTTCTGACTTTGGTTATGCTTAACACTCTGGATTTCAGTTCCAACTCTGTTTTAGTCCTCCAAGGATTATTGTTGACTTGTCTACAACTCAGCTGTGCAAGCAAAATAATGTTGCATTTGTATTTCTGTTTTCTAGCAAGAGATCCTGTGTTAGATTGCAAAATGCAGAAGTCCCACTTACTATGACTTATCTTAAAACAGTTCTTTTAATACTTTTGGGAGTGTTTGTAAAGCCAGGACTTCCTGCTAACATTCTACTTATTTCTATTTGAAATTTTTTCTAAAAATTGTGAAATATATTATAAAGACATGTGAAGTGTCTAAGTACGTTTTAAAGATAACAGGTGAACATCTGTCTTCCCATCACCTAAATTAATAAAAATATACCACTTGTGCCCCATAAATGCCTTTGTGCCTCTCAACATGCACAGCCTCATGCAAACCCTCCCTCCATCAGATGGCAAATTTTCTGAATCTGAAATTAATAATTCCCTGCTTTTCCTTTATAGTTTCACCACCCGTGTGTGGATTAGGACTGATTATATATTTGCATTTATATGTTTATTGTATATACCTATAAGTGTGCAATTATAAAAATGTTAACAACTTTCTATCTTCTTGTATGACATTTGTTCTAGGTAATGAGGTACGCTTGAGTGGTATAGCAGGTTCATAGGCTTGTACATATCCAGCCTTGCTGGAAAGCACCAAAATGTTTTCAAAAGGGTTTCAGTGAATTTTACTCCCATCAGCAATAAACAAAACTTTCTAATTTACCAATTATCTCACTCAACACTTAATTTTATGCACCATTTTACTTATTGTCAACTTGGAGGTTGTGAAATACTATATTATTTTGGGTTTAATTTGCATTTTTTGATTGCCAACAGTGTTCAGTGTCTTTTCATATATTTCTTACTTTTTCTTCTGTAATTGAATGCTGCTATGATTTAAATATGCCCCACAAAAAGTGTGTACTGGAAAGTAAATTCCCAACTCAACATTGTTGGGATGGATTAATGCCAGTTATAAAAGGACTTGAGACTTCCAAGTTTGATCTTTTGCTCTTTCTGCCCTCTCTTTGCCCTTCCACCATGGGATGACAATGCAAGGCCTTTGCTGGACACCAGCACCCAGAACTGAACATCCCAGCATATATAACTACAACTATGAGAAATAAATTTTCTTATTTTTACAAATTACTCAGAGCACTAATCTCCAAAGTTTATAAAGAACTTAAAAAATTTTACACCCAAAATACAAAGAACCCAATCAATAAAGGGGCTAAGGAACTGGGCAGACACTTCACAAGGAAGATATACAGTTGATCAACAAATATATGATAAAGTGCTCATCATCCCTAGTAATTAGAGAAATGTAAATTAAAATCCCCCTAAGATTTCATCTAACTCCAATTAGAATGGCTATTATCAAGAACACAAGTAATAATAAGTGTTGGCGTGCATGGGGGGAAAAAGGCATGATCATACGTTGCTGGTGGAGATGTAAATTGGTGCAGCCGCTCTGGAAAGCAGTGTGGAGATTTGCGAGAAAACTTGGAATGGACCCACCATTTGATCCAGCTATCCTATTCCTCGATTTATACACAAAGAACTTAGTTGTAGATGGGCACAATTCCTTTATTTTGTTATTTTTTTGTGGTGTTGAGGATCAAACCTAGTGCCTCACACATGCTAGGCAAGTGCTCTGCCACTAAGCCACAAAACCAGCCCCTTTATGTTTGTTTTTAATAATAAAAATGTTCTTAACTTTAACATAATTGAATTTATTTTCCATTGTAGTTTGTGAAGTTTTGGGTATCAGGCCATTTCAATCTTTAACCACAGATTAATACTATAACACCACAAGGGAGGTATAACTGCTGCATTTAATTACTGCTTTCCATTTTGTTAATAACCTAATTGCAATTTTGACATCTTTGATTATCATTTCCTTTAAAATGCTATTTCCTTTGCTTTTGTGACATCTTCTTGGTTGCCCTTCCACTGGTCTTTGTCTTCTAAGTGAGATTGTATTCTTTTATGTGTCAATTAAAAGTTATTTGTGTCCATGTTCTGTTGTTATTCTCTCCCTACGGTATTTCTGAGTAACCTCTCTCACTCTCATGATTTCACTTCCTACCTCCCAACCAAGCCTATTCCTGGGTGCTCTTGACCTCTTCTCCAATTTGAGCTACACATCTGCACTTGGGTATCACATGGTGAACTCAAATAAATCTTAAATTCTCTCAGTTTTAAAGACTTCTTTTGAATTCTATGATTGTTGTTCTGCTACTCTGATAGGCCACCTAAAGACAAATGCCATTCTTAATAACTCCTCTTATATGCCACTACATCTTAATAACTGTGCCTTATTTAGCCTTGTAGGTGTTTTTCAACTCTACCTGTTCCTTTCCATGCATATTATCAACCTTTGTGGTTCTCTTTATCTCATGTAGAAGTCATTAAATTTTCTTGAAAGATTTCATAACTCTAAAACTCTTCTTCACCACCAGATAACTTACTGGGGTTTTATGATATCAGTGAACACTTATCTTTTTTCTGTCCTACATTTTCTGAATAAATTAATTAGAGAATAAATTCTGACTTTACTATGTAAAATCAGAGAGCAGAGTATGGCTTTAAATGAGGACAGGTCAACACTCTCCTCTAAATTAGGCAGGCAGCTACTTCTAGTCATCCACACAGCAGGAAGATCAGCTCTCCGTATGGTATCATAGGTTATTCCTCTAAGTTACTGCTGAATAGGGGTGGACACCTCTCAGAAGTTAGGTATACCCACAAGATGACTTAAAAGGTAGCTCATTTTCTTCAGACTCATCAATTAGGTATCTCCATTCACACTCAGTGGGAAGTAATGAGTGACAGTGGGAAAAATGGGCTTGGAAGTTTAAAGAGACATCCCACATCAAAGAGAATGACTTATCCTTTAACAAAACTCCAAAAACCTTTCAATACTTACTCATTTCAATACTTACTCATTTCAATACTTGCTCATTTCAATACTTACTCATTATCTAAGCTTCATAACGAGGCATAGGAGACATTGCCTTTTTCTTCTTTTATGTATTCTCTGGTCTCCACCATCTTGCTATTTCCTCACTTGAACCTTAAAATCCAGCAGCACTTACCTTACTGTAACTTCCAGCATTCTCTGTGCTGTGTCTTGACTTTATTCTTCTGAAAACTTCTTCCTGGAACATTCCTTAAATTTATCACACATGTATCTGTATCTATCTAAATTCTATTTCTATGTACTCTTAACCTTCAGCTTGACCTTTATTTTCTTTTTCAGAAAATTTTGTGTCCTCTACTCCAATTCCCTAAATGACATTTCTGTGATGAACATTCTCTTTGTTGCGTTGTAATGGTCTATTTATATGAATGTCTCCCTGACTAGACCATAAACTTTCCAATTTAGTTGTCCTCAGACACTGAGAACATCGCAGGTATTTAAAATGTTTGATAAGTGAATCTTGGTTTCCTTTAAACTTTTTATCTGTTTATCTAGTATCAGTTATGTTTCCCCTTGGATTTGGCAATAGATTTGTCTTCCTAGCTTTGATCCCTTCTGTTTTCTTTTAGGTAGGAGTTCATCCCTAACCTTTCTTGACTTCAGCCAACTCCCACTAGTCAGTCATGTCCTTCAGGAGTCCATGACAAGTTCACCTGCATTTACCCTGTGCTGGACAGACAAAAGGGACCTCCTTTTGTCTTCCTACTGTCTTCCCCTGTCTCATCTCCTCTAGTGCTTTCAACTTAGAACTATGTATATGATATAACAAATGAATATGCTTTGATTTCTGCACTAAGGGGAAAAGGCATTTTTTTCAGCAAACATGTATTAAATATTACAGTAATTTTTTTTACAGGGTGACCAGGTGATCATGGCAGTTTAGTAACAGAAAATCGAATGCAGAAAACAGAGTTGTTTGTTGATTATGATCAAATAGACATTTTCAAAATTAATCTGGAATATCTTATAATACACATAAGTTGTTGTCCATATGCTTATGATAGTAATAGCAGATAGTTCTTGCAAATAGCTGTTAGTAATATTTCTTCTTCATAGTGAAGTCAATTACTAGAATTTCTCTTTGTTCATTTTCTTGTATTTAGAAACAGCAATGAATACTGATAGTTTTCCCATATGGCATGTGCAGTTTCATCCTTATCTCTTGCACCTACCTATGATGATTTTTATTCAAATCTCTGATCTAATTTCTTTTTCCTCTAAATACATGGAACTCTATGCTTCTAATGATGACTTTCCCACCTGATAACTCTTTAGTGCAATAGACATTTTGTCACTTCCAATTCAGATCCTTTGGAAGTAGAAGGCATGGATGGCTGAGTCCTCAAATAACCAACTGACTAGTACCAAATAGATATGAGAAAATATCTTTTTAGCCAATAGAAGTGCAGAAGGTGATTTCATGGATTAAATTTTGTTGTTTATAAGCAACAAACAATAACTTCACTTGAGGTTTAGTTTCTGTAAACTTACTCTGATCTTGGAATTAGGTTTGTGTTAATGCCAAAGCAATTTTACATGAATAAGTTAAGTGAGGCTTTTTAGCAGGCTGTTTTCCTTTTCCATGGTATGCTATGATGTGTTAACTTCAACTACAACTCTTTATAATCTATTTCATATCACACCTCTTTATCATCATATCTATACTTAAGCACCATCGTTAAATCAGCCATGCCAATAATGCTGATAAGATCCATTTTGCTTCTAGAAATTAATTCCTTTTACCTCTGCTTCACAATCTTAAATTTTTCTCCCTTTCACTGATAAGAGGTATTCAATTTTATCTGTAAACATTCCTACCAATATTTCTGGCCAATAAAACACTTTATATTTTTTTTCAAAAAACATTTTAGGGTTTTCCATATCATTTATTCCCAAAGATAAGGAAAAGAAGAATCTTCTGGACATTGCTAGATAACATAGTGAAAGAGATATAGGAAGGTACGGAACATAATATTCTTGTTCTCAGAAAATTAAATATTCTTGCCTATATTATGCCGAAATTCCTCTGATCATATGTGCTGGATTAGATGTAGGTGATCCCCAAAATCTCCTGTGTTACTGCAAGGAATGTGAAGAGGTGAAGTGACCAGATTATGAGAGCTATAACCTAATCATTTCATTAATCATTTGATGGATTAATAAGTTGAATGGACTAACTGGGTGGTAACTGTAGGCAGGTGGGGTGTGGCTGAAGGAAGTGGGCCACTGGGGACATGCCTTGGGGATTCTATCTTTTGTTCCTGGCTCCTCCCACTCTCTGCTTCCTGGCTGCCATGAAGTTTTCTCTGCCACACTCTTCTATCATGATATTCTGCTTCACTTTAGAATCAGAGTGATGGAGTTGGCTGACTATGGACTGAACCTCTGAAACTGTGAGTTAACAATAAACTATTCCTCCTCTGCTTTGTTCTATTCAGTTATTTTGGTCACAACAATGAAAAGTTGAATAGCACACCTTTCAAATCACTTTTATGCAGTTAACCATAAATTGAGGCTCCATTGACCATCCAGCAAACTTAAAAAGAATTCAAATGCCTCAAAAACTATACTTCATGCAGAATTTTCTTTAAGTATGTGTATTATAATAAATTGAACCTGTTTTAATGTATATCCTTACTTCCTTGAATAAACATCAACAAAGTCAATCCTCCATTTTTTTTAATAACAAGAATTAATGAAATGCTGCCTTCTATACTGGTTATAATTTTGATTTTGCTTTTTGCTCTATAGACAATTTTTAATGTAAATTTTTGTTTCTAAGTGAACCATAATGAAAGGAAGGCCATGTCTTCCTCAAGCAAGGCAGCTTTTTTGGAGAGCATTTCAAAAGTCCTCCAGGACTTCAAAGAAATTCTGACTGCAATTATTAGGTTATAACATTAAAAAAACATGATCTTATCGAATATATAAGAGATCTGAAAATATTGTGCATTCAATTGGAATCATAATTCATTAACCCACAGAATGACACTGTGACCTTGGTTTTCAGGAGTATCAGCCCTGCAGTTATGAGGAACAAGAAATTTTTCCAGTGATGTCATATGTTTTCTCAGGTTCAATTCCTGATTTTGAGGTTAAAGATTTTCTTTTGCTCTGTTATTCAATATTACTAAGAAACCACCATCTTATCTTGTATTTATTTGATATTATTCATTTAGTTTAAATTGGTATAATTGCACCACCTATCTGATCTGCTGGACCTTTAAATTCCCTGATGACCCTATCTTAGGTTCACACAAGTAAGAGGTATTCTTTGTGGGCTATTGCTTATCTGTCTTTACTGTATAAATAGGACTTTTTTGAATTTTATCCATGTTTAGATTCTAATGTATAGAGAATATCTCATGCTATCTTTGAGGATTTGCTGAGAGTGACCATTCATTTTGTACTGATGATTAAGTCAGCTAGAATTTTCAGGATGGTTGCAATAGAAATTGGCTCTTACTAAATTAGAGGGGGAAAAGTAGAGACAGATAAAAGTAGAAAAGCTATCAAGGTATTTCCAGGAAATGAAAGGAAGGTTGAATATGAACATTGGTGAGAATTTGGAAGGGCCATTTCTGAGAATACCAACCATTTATGGGTGTTCTTAGGCACTCTTTCCATGTGGTTCCACTTCAATGGTTCTTCATTTTAACAGTGACCTAAAGTAGGTCTTTTGGTCATTTTTTTGATAGGTGAAATTGTATATGAAAAAAGGATAGAAAAAATACTATTATAGTGGAAGAGAAATAATATGAATAAAGTTTAAGTTTCAGCATATGAAAGTGATGACCCAGAATGGGGTGGGTGAAAAAAGAAAAAACATTTTTAGATAGGTTCAGTTTTAAATAGTAGAACATTATCCAAGGGTAATTGTCTATCAGGTAGTTAGAAAATTAGATATTAGGGTAGATCTTTGAAAGAACAAATATTTGGAAATTATTTTATGAATAAAATATTTAAACTACTGGAATTCATGTGAATTCCTTGAGAGAGAGTATGTTGAGAAAAGGCTAAAAATGATCTAAGCAGATATCCATATTTAGTAGATTTGGAGTAAGATAAATTAAAGTATTAAGTTTAGAAATACAGTCATAGAGGGTAGAGAAGAATTGTACAGTATCAGGAAAATATTTTAATATAGGGTATTTTATTTTCTAGCCATTATACTCAATAGTAAAAATTAAAATAATTATTATTAAAATAAAAAAACAAAGTGTTGTTATAATCTTCATTAGTAAACATTATGCTAAATTGTGACTGATGACAAATTTTTCTCATTCCTACATGCATTTTTGTAATCTGACTTTGTACTTCTCTTTATTATGAGGTGGAGCATGGAATACATTTCTCTACCATTTGAATTTTTGGTTTTATGTACTTTTTTTGGCCAATGGTACTTTAACCAGTGTAGGCTAAAAGGGGCTAGTGTTTTGAGGTTTATTCTCTCTTGCTGAATGATCCTAGGCTAGTTGGTTGAACACTAAAAGGCTCATGGTCAAGTAATATCCAGTTGCTACAGCTAACCTGGAGCTCACAGTCAGACTCTAGAGGCACGACCTATATATTAGCCCAGTCAGGTTAGCCCAGACCAAAACTATTGCTCAATCAGAATGCAAAATTGTGAAAAATAACATTTATTGCTTCAAGCTTCTTAATTTTAATTAATGTAGGAGGATTGACATGAAAAATTATAGAAAAAGGGAATAAAAAGGATAATGAAATAGATATTGCATGTATTAGAAAGACAGAGATGCAATGGTAATTATTTGTACATATCATGATTATATATTTGGATATCTCCAAAAGGAAATTAGGAAATTGCTTGAAATAATTAGAACATGCAATTATTTTGTGGTAGCTAAATGGTTATACCAAAATAATATTTATATACTAATATATAAAATTTTTTCATTTTTTCTCCTCAGTTTCTAATACAGTTCCAAAAGCAAATGAAAATTCCTGAATGATAGATGTGTTCCTATTATGGCAATGATGTGTCTTGTTGTGGAGCCCCTAGATGACTTTAATATGGGGGTTGACCACCAGAAAAATCAACCCAGCAATTTAAGGGGCAGAACTTTTACTCTTGATTTAATAAATCATGCTTACAAAATGGACCCCTAATAAAATTCTTTGTATATGAAAGCTCTGGGGAGCTTTCCGGTTGAAGAATCTATTGATGTACTGTACTGGTAGGATGGTGCCTGACTCCATGGGGACAAAAGCTCCTGCTCTCAGGGTCCTCCTATATCTTGCTTCATGTATTTCTTCCTCTGGCTGATCATTGGTATATCTTTCATTATAGAATGGTAGTCATGATTATAGTCATGCTTTCCTACTCTTTGAATTATTCTAGTGAAATATAAAATCTCAGGAGGTCATGGGAACTCCCACATTAGTAGTCAGCTGGGAATAAGCACAAGTAAACTGGGGATCCCACTTAACAGCTGTTGTCTAAAGTAAAAACAGTCTTATTGGGGACTTCGCCTTTCAAATGAAGGGATTTGATGCTAACCCAAAGTGGATAAGATCAGAATAAAACTAAATCATGGAATATCTAGTTGGTGTCAGAAAATTGGCATCAGAACCAACTAATATTGTTTAGAGGACATAGGTATGAGGACACAGCAAATATTAAGTATATGAGTACTTATATTAAGTATGTGAGTGTGAATTTGGCAAGAAGTGTGTAGAACATTTTAAATATACCTAGACAACTCCTATAAGGCATGTAGGGAAAGACATGAAAAATTATGTCATCCTCCCTGAAAGCCTTCATATTGAAATCTCTACTAATTAAAATACTCATTGTAATTAATATGCTCATAGAAATTTTGAACCAGTATCAATGAGTTTTGGTAAATTTAACAGAATAATCAATGCTAAATTTGGAAGAAAAATATATTGTTATGCTTTCTCTCAAGATTCTTCCAAGTAGGATACAAAAATGCACATGTAGTGAATTATAATAAAATGTGATTTAAACATAAATGAAGAACTTCAAGGTTAAGGGGGAGATAAACACTTAATTTTTGGATGGCAATACATAATACCTCATGAGGAAAGTTTTGTTTGATGTATTCTTTTTCTAGGTTGAGAATGATTCCTCCAGATGAAGAAAGTGGAGAGAAAATTCTAAGTAGAATCAGTAGTTTGAATAAAGGCAGATATACAAGAAAATATCCATATGTATCACTATATTTTATTTCCTGATAGAATTAGTCTTCTAGAAAATGATAATGTAATTTCCTACACAGATTCTAGCATGCTGACCTCACCTCTATTCCCAGAGCAGATGGGTGGTCATGGTGGTGGGATGGATTTGGATTCATTAATAAAATGGGGATCCTGGTTACATTAATACTACCTTATAGTTTGATTATTAACCTTAGATGGGATAAAGGATGTGTCTTACAATGAACATCAGAAGCAGTAACTTAGGTTCAAATTATTTATTTAAGAAGCAATCCCAGGAATTAGACCAAATGAGATAGGGAAAATAAGACTGGTAAAAAGAAAAGTTAGCAAAGGTAGTGTCAGTGATTGGTTTACAGAGGATAACTTGGATTCGATCTCTTTAGGATTCCTTGAGTAATCAAATAGAACTTACCTCAGAATCTTCCTACCAGACAACAGGGAGGACAGTGTGTTTAACCACAGAAATCCATACCCAATTGGATAACTGTTGACTTCTGGAGTATTAACTCATTTATATTTCTAAGTTGTGGTAAACTGTTTCAGAGAAAGTTTCTTGGGTGGCTGAAATAGTCCTTAAGCACAGAAGAAAGGATACATAAGGATATAAGGTAGGATGCTGTTAGCCTCATAAAAACCCTAGTATAAATGTTGGTGAACTCTGGTTAGATACATATGGAAAAGAACATTAATACCTGCTAGAATGTGTATATTTCCCAAACATCTGGAAAATATTTGGCACTCAGTTTGGTTTTCCTTACCTTGGGGTCTTAATCAACATATTGAGGAAGATTTGGGTTGCTTTCACCTTATACATACAAAAGGATATGTCCCTATACTCAGTCTTTGTTGTTAATTGTGATCAGAATATAAACAGTGAGAAGTTGGATGTGACATACATGGGTTGAAGGTGGTAGATAAATGGCCATACATTGTCTCACATGTTATGAAATAATTGATAGAGGACCCAAATAGGTCTTCTCCAAAAGATCATAAGTTACTAGAATTATAATGTCAAGCAGCATGATGAGAAAACTTTTCACATTGTATAGAATTTGACAATAACTTTCTGGTTGTTTTTTCTCTGCTCTTTCCCTATCATACACATGGTTAAATGACACAGAGAGATGGGTTTGTCAATTTGCCCTTTTCCTGAACTTCAGAGAAAAATGTATTCAAAGGTATCAACAAAACCTTTGGACATTTTGTAGATTCTTGGCATATCATGATCTTTACTGTCAGTCCATGAACATAAAGACATTTGGGATGGACTGAATTTTCTGACATCACATTGATACCAAAACTATACTTGGATAAGACCTGATGTTCAGCATAAATAGGTCAGATAAACACAAAAGGCAGAAAATTTCTGTATTAATCATGAGAAATGTAGGTTGCAAATATTTCAAAGCAAGAAAAAATACAGACTTTGACCTGAATGCTTCAGTGTATCCTCATGATACTTAATACTAATCATAGACCTTACTGTGGTCTCTGTGAGTTACCCTATCTCTCTGACCATGTACCATGGTATCTCCTCCCTTTAACCCTGCTCATAATGTTCCAGTTAAACTAGCTGTTTAAAGAGTTTTGTTTTGTTTTTTTCTAATTTGAATACTGCAAATTACTTTTCAATGTAGAGTTGTTATATTGCCTGGTCTACTTTTCCTTGAGCACTTCACATTCCTCATCTCTCAGATATCAACCCAAAAGGTACTTCGTTTTTATATTTTTAGTTGTAGATGGACACAATAGCTTTATTTACTGATTTTTATGTGATGCTGAGGATCTAACCCATTGCCTTACATGTGCTAGGGAAGCACTCTACCATTAAGATATAATCCCAGCCCTAAAAGTACTTTTCCAGAGATGCCTACCAGCAACACTTGAATACTCTTGACAGAGTCTGGCCTAAACCATCATATTACTCTATTTTATTTTCTTCATATTTTTATGTCAGTGTAAAACATTCATTATTTATTAATTTTCTGCCTTCACTACCATAGTGTAAATCCAACATTATTGGGACACTTGGGTGTCCTCTCTCACTAAATATCCTCAAACCCCTCAGATTTTTTTTTCTGACCATGGATTAGGAACTCTCCAAGATCCTAGATATAGTAAGCATGAATCAGGATTTCAATTCCTAGTAATCAGACTCCAGATGCTAGTGTAGCAATTTGGCAAGAAATTTAATGTTACTATAACAATGCCCAAAGCTGGGTCAAAGACAGGGGTAGGAAATGTTTTCCTTCCACAATTAAAAAAAAAAAATCAACAGGCCCAATAGTTCTTTCTGAAATTCTTTTACATTTTCTTTGACACAAATAGTTATTCTTTTGATTGCCATCAAGTGAACGTGGAAGAGCCCAGGTGGAAAAGAAAGCATGCAGCATGAACAAGGATTGCTCCTGAAGCATCTGAACCTGGATGGATTTTGAGAAGAGACAGGTCACTTTCAACCAGTTTTCATCTAGGGAATGTAAGTTGTGTCTCTGCAAGTGTTTGGAAATTGCCCTTTCCACCTGCTTATAAACCCCCTGGAAACAGTATTTCCCAAGGAGTTCTTCTTTTTTGATAACATCAGTATCTCCTGCTTGTGTGATAAACAAAAGAATTGTCAGGATTAACTGGAGGTATCATCGATGAGGTATGAACAGCCTCTGAGCGAGGATGTGTTAAGGAGGCATGAGGGAGAAGGGAGTGAGATGTATGTGAAATTGAGCCAGCACCTTCAGCTGCTTTGAGGTGGTTTTCACAGAGCTGTGAATCAGCAGGTATACCACATACCTCCTTGACATTTGTGCCTGCAGAACCATGAAAGTGAGGTGCGCAAAAGAAAATCATCAGTTGTTTATATAAAGAAAAAAAACTACTGCTGGCTTAACTTTATCTCTCAGAGGTAGGACCTCGGGATAAAAAAAAATCCATTTAATCTCTTTCAAATCCAGAAAGAGTAAACTTGGATCAGTGCGCTAGAGGGCGGAGCAGAAGTGTTTTGAAATGAGTAGCCTTGAACTGAAGTCACATTGTAAGACCTTCGACCACATTTGCAAATGTTGCTTGCTATCCTTACAAAGAAATCCTGACTCTCATGCATTATTGGAGGGACTATAAATGGATACAATCATTTGACAGTAACATTTGACAAGGCTATCAAATTGAAAACATCCTCTCTTTTTCAATAATTTGCTGGGAATTTAATCTCTGAATTATACTAACATGTATATGTATCTATCAATGTGGCCATTGAAGCATTATTTCTATTCACAAAGACCTGAAAAAATCACAACTAATTGGGAATATTCAGTAATTCATGATACTTTTGTACAATGAGTACATTATGTAGCCATTGATAACAGACTGCACATTTATATGCAGTTAATATGAAAAGATACCAGAAATATTTGAAGTGAGAAAGGAAAGTTGCAATCCTTTAGGTATATATAATATTAAATTTGTTACTCAAACACAGGAAGAGCTTCTAATTTTTAAATCAACCCAAGGTAATTTGTAAAGGCAATTAATGCCAAGTCAAAATTAAAAACACCTGCTGTCACTTACTCTGGAGAAGAAGAGAAAGAATTGCCCCTGTAGGAAGGTGTTGGTTTTCTTCAGAGGATCTATCCTTATGAATTCTGGTTTGAGACTCATCTTTAAAACACTAATAATTTCCTTTGTCCACAGCATGCTAATTTACATGACATTCCACTTGGGCATTCTCACTGGTCCCTGAGAATTTTATGTAAATCTCACCTACTTCCAAGGATATTTGCCTGTTCCTTTGAATTGTTGGTCATTGTCCCCAAGCTGAATTTCACACACTTCATGGAGTCCATATTTTAAATTAGATAATCCAAATGTAAAATACTGTACTGAATCACATTTTCCAAATTGGTGAACATGCATCCAGCTGCCTTTACAAAGGATCATTATCAGAAAAGTACAAATGTTATTTTATTCATGTTAATTAATTATACAGCCAGCCCCCCACATTTCATATCCTATTAGCATATAGATCAAGCTTTCCCTCTATGGTGCTTTAGCTCCTTTGTTTCCTCCCTAGGAAACTAGAAATTTTTCAACTAGAAATCCTATGAATACTTGGGTTAGTTTGACCTAAAGGGTTACTTGAGTATCTACTCTTCAGATAAAGTGCAAACATGAGGTGATTCACTCACCAAGATCACACTTTAAGGCTGTACAAGTACAGGTCAAAAGGTACAGCTTGTCTACAACCACACATTCTTCTCAGGGGAACTTGGGCAGCCAGAGTGCTCCATGGAAGCCAATTAATCTCTGTTCCACAGCAGTTAGCTGGACTTACCTCCATGGCAGTTAGTATTATCTAATCTAATGTGTTTTTGTAAAATTCACAAGTCTCCTAGTATAAACTGAACCCTAAAAGGGTGTGCTGGTACAGTTCCAGGGTTTGCCAACTCCTAGACAGAAATTCAATCTTGTTCCATGATTACTAAGGTGATGGGATAGCTTTTCAAAGAATAAAATTCTGTTATACCCTGGTTCCTTGAACAATCAGATTTCTCACTCTACATCCATTTACTGTTTGGGGTAATAAGGTGATTATATGTTTATGCCAATATGGTAAAATAGCTGGCATGTGTCTTACCAAACAACAATAAAAAAAATAACAAGTTACATTCTGACAGGCATTCTCCTGGAACGACATACTGCTATATGTGTAAAGAGAAGATATATAAATATATGTGTATAGATTTGTAAATACATGTGCTTGTTTTTGCAAAGAAAGTTACATCCAGGATGTACAAGAAACAGCTTATAGTGGTACTGTTGGGAAGTGGGAATGAAGAGTTTGGAGAACTTCTCTTTTCCATTTTTATCTCCTAAACTGTTTTATTTTTTAATGTAATTTTATTGTATAGTTTTATAATTTTAATTAAAAACAAGGGCTTTTTTTCTTATTGTAATTAAAAAGAAGAGAAAAAAAAACCTTTCCTCATAGAAATTCCTCGATATTTACACTTAATTACTGGCAGGGTTGACTCTGCTTGGAAATCAACTTGTTCAGAGTTACAAAGAAGTTCCCTTGGATTTGAGTTTATGTCAAAACCAATCATAATATGCTTTGCATTTAAATTGCATTTTTGGTTTTTGAAAAATAAATCCACACACACACACTCACCCCTGCTCCCACTAATAATAGTTTGGCTTTCATTATTGCCTCATTTCTCAGATAAGGCAACAAATCTGTAGAATTCAGCACTTTACTATAGGCAGACTTTGAATTTGCATTTGTCATGAAGATGAAGTGGGATGTGAATATATCAGGCAATGGGAATAATTGAACAAATACACTATTGATATCACCTGAGGCCATAGATAATCCCAGGGGATTTTCTGAAATTCAAAACATTTGGAGAGCTTCCTTTAAGGGAATCACATTCAAAGTCTGAGACTTTTTAAAATAAGCTAAACTGAATTGAATCTCCATCTTTAGAGTGGATTTGCTATTCAGCAAGGTCAAAGTCCTTGCAGTCATGCCTATGTATAAATCGACCAATCATGGTAAAATGAAAAATAATTTGACAATAAAGTATATGTATGCATGAATCTCCTCTGCTCTTTTATAAGGCAGTCTTGATGATTCCAAAGACCATGTGAGGAATTAAATGTTCCCAGCTTTAAGCATCATGTGTTATACCTCCCCTGGAGCATTGCAAGTTAAGGAGGGATGCTTCTGTTTAAAAGTAACAAGCAGAGTGTCTTGCTTTACTCTGGCACATATTGATGTGAGATTCTGGTGGGGGATAGCCCTCTGCTTTAATGCATAAATCAGAAAACTGCAAGAAATTTGCATTGCCAGAAACTTTGCAACCTAAATTCAGAACTTTCATGTCATTAAATTGATCCACTGATACTTGTTTTGATTAAAGCACCAGCTAACTTACAGTTGCATCTGTACTCAAACAAGCATAATGATTGCCTTTCTTTTATTTTTTCATGAAAAGGCTTCATAATATATAATTAAGATGTCTTTTACACGTTCTACTGATGAACCATCTGCAGGTATAAAATTTAGCATCTGTACATAAAATAGCCACGTGTTACAGCCTGGTAATCCTGACTGTGAATCATTTCAGATAAAGGAAATTTGAGATCATTTGGATACAGGGTTTTTCATGAATCTATCATCTTCTTTACACTTACTATTTTATTGCAGTCTATCTTTTAGAGATTTTTTTGTTTAACTCACATCCATTAGAAGTCTAGTCAACTACATTTGTTTTCAAGCTAAGAAAACCTTGGTAAATGTACAGCAAGAGAAAATGTATTTTAGAGAACCAAAATTCACTCTTTTCTTCTTCCTTCTTCAGCAAAGTCATATAATATCTACATTCAAATTCTCATAACTTTCAGTCCTTGTATGTGTCATCAACTTCAAAACCACCTCTCAGATTCTTCCTTCACTTTGAAGTGTAAAAAAATCACAGTATTCAAGAGTTATTTACGTCAGATAAGAGATCAAAGTTTCACACTAAAGGGAAAAATTGCAAATGCTATAAGATTTTTGAGAATGAACTAAGAAGATGGTTTTAGAGGTAGTTGTAGTTCTTTGGGAAATGTAAATATCATTCCAGAATTTATAAATTTCTGGGCAGAGTCAGGGAAATGGCATAAGCTACTCTGCCTTCACCTGAGCATAATCTCACTTTTTAATTGACAGAGCAGAGGCAAGCCTTACAGAGCCTAGGTACCCTTCACATTCTTTGGGAATAAAGTATCATGGAGGATAATCATAACAAGTGCAATCATAATAATATCTATACAATGATATTCTTTTTATTTGTTATCTCCAAGAAAATATGAGGTAGAGCTGTAAATATTTTAAGTAAATTACAGGCTAATAAGTGAAATAAAATCATTTAATGTATACAGTGGTTGTTTAGTTTGGATTGAAATGACCCTAAAAATTCATGTGTTAGAAGTATGGTCTCCAGTGCAACAAGTTTCAGAGGTGGGACTTTTAAGCAATGATTAGATCAATAGGATCCGATTTCATTAGTGGATTAATATTTGATAGACTAATAATTTGAAAAATTTACTGGGAGGTGGTGAAACCACAGGTAGCTGGGACATGGTTAGGGAAGTATTCACTGGAAGCATTGCCTTATGACTTATCGGTCCCTGGCTGCTTCCTCTCTCTGTTTTCTGGCTGTCATGAATTAAGCAGCATTCCTCCACCATGACTTTCTGCCTTGAAGTGGGTAGACCATGGACTGGATCTCTGAAACCATGAGATTAACAAATCTTTCCTCCTCTAAATTGCTAGTGTCAGGTTTTTTCTCACAGCAATAAGAATCTGACTAACTTGATGGTATATTATACATGAGATGAAAAACAAAACAAAACAAAAAAACACCTTAGTTTATATGCTTAAGGCTTAGTTTATATCCTTAAGGCTTTTTGCTAATCAGTACAGAAAAATCAACTCTTCCTATTTTCTGAACTTCCCAGTATGCTGACCACTTTCCCATTATGGAACACATGGTTGTTTTGTTGTTTTCAAAGTATTTTATGTACCACTGTCTTGGGACACAACAGAAGGTTTTGGGAATTCAGAGAACTTGTGAGAGATGCATGTTTACATATACACATTGAGGTATGTTACTTGAGTGTAAGTTTAAGGTAATCAGGTAAGGAGACAACAACATAGAGGTAAAATTAAGCCTGGAAGAAAGGCTTGATTGAGTACCAGTTGAAGAAGCTGCATATGTGTAGGGATGAAACTTTATGTAAAGATCACAAAATGATAGCAGGTGACATGGTCCCACTGTAGCAGATCCTTGGAGGCAGAGTAGCTAGGGAAAAGTTGATACACGTCTTCATCGGCCATATACTTCAAAGCAAATGCTCACATAGAAGGGTGAATTTACCTATGCTGTTCAAATCTCTTCTTTTCTCTCTGAGGTTATATAGAATTTTAATGCTGTGTGATTTAGATCCACTATATTCACACACATGCATATGGTTCTTCATCAGATCTTTTTGATTATTAATTATTGTATTGTTTTTTTATCTTCCCAGACTATGTAGCATAGCTTACAGAACCCACACAGATACAAATGATATTTATTAGTCATTTAAATAACTTTTTGAATTATTCATTTCAACAAAAATGAAACAATTGACAAATAGAACTTGTCTAGATTGTGCTAGTTAGAGACCATTCAGCAACTTAAGTCATAGTGAATAGTAGAGGCTGAATAGCTCTGACCAAGGGACCAAACATATATGGTTGAAGCCAAAATGATTTATATAACTATATGCATATAACTATATATATATATTATACATACAGTTATATATAAATGTATTATTATGGGTTATTTTATACATAAGATATACATAAATTTAACTTATATATGTTTACATATAGTTATAATTAATACAAAAGTTAATTTATAGTTAAGGTAGTAATTTAATAGTAAGTTAGTTTTTGATGTGTATGTATATATACACACAATGTATATATGTTTATATACCATATATAATCATTGGGGTTAACTTGGCAAACTACATAAAATTACATATGTATTTATAAATGTGTAGTTTTCTATATATACTATTTACTGCATTTGGGTTATGCATGCACACCCATACACATGCTGGTTTTGGTGGAGTTCTGACAATCACTCACTTGTTCAGTTATTTGCTTAAAGTACCCTGTGTAACTCAGTATATAACTGTACTTATGACCAAGGATCATCACAGTGAAAAGGAACACAACAGGATTGACAAGGGAAAAAGATACAGGTGGAGCCAGGAAAAAAATTTATAGACTTCTGATATTCTTTCCCTCCAGTGATAAGACAATATTAAGTATGCTCCTTTCTCCAGTGCTTAAAAATATACGGTAATATGTGTACAATATTTCTGCCAAAGAAAGTATATTAGAAACCATCAGCAAAGATTTATTGGAAGATGTTCATGTAGGCACTTCTGCCTAACACATAACAAAATATCAGACTCATAGAAGGAGAAGAGGTATTTAGATCAACCACCTCATTTGTGCAAATAACTTAAGATATATTCAAAGACAACTTATTTTGTCAGTTAGGAGATGGTATAAATGACAAGTTCTCAGATGATAACAATGACAGTTTTGTAAAAAAGCCCTTACAAAGATAGCAGTCTCACATGAACTATGTTAAATCTTTTCTGCTGTCCATCTCCTTGGCCTTTGGAAAGGTGTCTTTATAGTACAATTATTACCAAGAATTTCAAATGCAGGAATGTGAGACTACCCTGCCACATTGGTCTCAGCTGTGCCATTAGGTGCCTATATTTAGCCATTTAAATCAAATCACATTAACTGCATAGGCCTACCTTAGAAATCTATGTGTCTTTCTCTTGTTTCTGTATTTATCTTTGTATTTGTCCTAAGGCATCAATTCAGGTACATGCTACCTCTGGCAGTAAGTTGAAGCTGACCTGAGACAATTCAACTTGAGAGCGTGTCATAGCATTTAGGGTAAATACAAGAGATATAATTCAAGAGGGCACACATGATATCCTAAGAAAAAGGAGTGCATGTCAAACAGGATGTATACTAGTAATCAGGCAGTAGAAATTAATAGGGTTCTAAGTGTGACTCCCCACTCACACAACTTTCTGCCTTCATGTGCCCAATCCTATGACATAATTTCAACTCCATGATGAGAGAGGATGCTATCTGGAGCTGTTCTTCCCAGTGTTCTCTGTAGATTGGGGATAATTGGTCATACCCTGTTGTTTTATGGTCAGAGGTGTCAGAATCTGGTTAAGTTCTAAGCAATTGTGACAGTTTGGAAAACAATTTAGAAAATCGACACTGAGAGTTTTTCTTTACGAAGAAGAGAAATCATCTGGTCCTTGTTCTATTTTCATAGTGGATGGAGTTAATTTTTGATACAAAGTATTATATGTTTTCTTCTTGGTTAAAGACATTTTATTAATTTTCTCCCACAATTTAACTGCATTGAATAATATAGTATATTATGTTATACTTCTGGAAGATAGAATCAAGGTATTGGCAGTTGTAATCCTATCTGAAGGTTCTAGGGTACAACATATTTCCTGCCTTTTCCTGTTTCCTTGTTTCATGGGTTCTTCCTGTATTTTCAAACTCAGCAACATTGTATTTTCTGATCTTTCTCCTGCCATAACATCTCTCTCTGAATGACTACAGCAGCAAAATTTC
Source organism: Sciurus carolinensis (assembly GCF_902686445.1). Classification (NCBI taxonomy): domain Eukaryota; kingdom Metazoa; phylum Chordata; class Mammalia; order Rodentia; family Sciuridae; genus Sciurus; species Sciurus carolinensis. The sequence goes on from NC_062217.1 coordinate 99,272,315, forward strand.
CTGATTTTAATGACTCATGATTAGATTGGGGCCATCTGGATAATCCTGCATCATAACTGAAAAGTTCAATTTTGATGTGGAAGGTAAAATATTCTACTTTACTTAGTGTCTAAGTTTGGAGGGAGGGACATCATTCTATCTTCCTGAATCTAGTTAAATTATATGTTGATTTAAACACATCACTTCCATGACTTTACTACCCCACTTCTTGCAAAATCTCTTCCTTATTCTTCTCTAAGTCTCTATAGGTCATCTTGTATGTGGTCCTGAACACTTCTGGTACCAAAGCTCTGCTAATTACTCCACTTCTGACTAACAGGAAGAATGATCTTCTCAATTGCCATATAAACCAATTTCTGTTAGGTCAATTCTATAAAGTTTTCTGAAATCTCCAAATATGTATGAATCTTAGTAAGGAAACAACTCTGCTCACGACCCAGGGAAAAGGTCACAACTATGAAGTTGGCTTCTAGGAAAGTTTCTGTAATTACCTGTAACAGGGACACATAAAGAAAGAATATAATTTATGCTGAAGGAGAAGAAAACTAGGAATTTAAGTAGAAATGCTAAATTGTTGAAGCTTTATGGATCCAATGTTTCTATTTGCAGAATATGCATATCACAGGTTTACTATTGTAGTCAAACATGTATACAGTGGAGGCAGTGACCCTCCATATATTTTGCTCTGAAAGACACTTGAGAGGTCTAACATACTTATACCAAACTATGAGGTGTAGGCCCCAGAGATGCATGTGTATTTTTAGTAAGCTCCCAGGTACATGTGATATGCACTCCCTTTGATTTTGAACAATTGCATTAGATGCTAAGATTAATTTGGAAAGTGGTGTCCTGAGGGATTAGAACTCATGGTTTCATAAGGATTAAAATATATCACCCTTGCTCTATAACATGGGTTCCAGCAGAAGCAAGTTCTGGTGACCAGTGACCACTTAAGAAATGTTGGCTGTTTCACAGTTCAGGGACTCTGTTCCCACAGAGTCCATAATACAGAAGACAAAATTGTCCTGTAGCTTTATGAACCTTATGATATTAGACTGAGAACAGAAATTCTGTTGCTCACTTTCTGTGTCCTTGGCTAGGTGGGTCTCATGAATAAAGCAAGGTTTCTGAGTCATCTGATACTGTTATGATTGACTTCATATAACAGCTTGATGTGACTATGAGAGGTCTAGATACATGGCTAAACATAACTTCTCAATGTGTCTATAAGGGAATTTCTGAATGAAATGAACCTTCAAATCAGTATCATGAATAAAACAAATTGTCTTCTCCAATATAGGTGCACCACATTCAAACCATCGAAAACCAGTATAGACTAAAAAGCTAAATAACAAAGAATTCTTTCTTTATGCTTGACTATCTTCAAGAGGGACTCTAATCTTCTGTCTTTGCACTTGAGATAGGACTAAAGTTGGTGAACTCTACTGGGTCTCCAGTTTGCAGATGGCAAATCATGGACTTCTTAGACTGTGTAATTGCATGAGCCAATCCCTCATAGTAACTCGGTATATCTGTATGTCTATATATGTGTATTCCTCTGTTTGTTCTCCTTCTCTGGAGTTCTATGCTAATACCATCATTAACATATGTTTCATCCCAAATGTTCTGTTATGCATCAGAAGACTGGTCTGGTGGATCTGAGTAAGTATCTGCCCTATGATTCCAAAGTTCTGTACTTTGTCTTATCAGCACACCATCCACACTGTATTATAACTGATTGCTAATGGCTTATCTTTCCCACCAAACTTCTGGTATTCTTCAGGTCAGGAAACATTTCAATCATATTGGTTATTCCATCTTGGTATCTAGCACATTTCTGGGATGCTAAAAGAGTGAATGTAACTAAATTTTTAATTTTAATTTAGTTATTAATGCAAAGTGATTGTACAAATTAATGGGTTTTATTGTGACATTTCTACACATGAATTAAAAGTGATTCTAAAAAAGAGCAACACATTTCTCCTAACTTAACAGGTTGCCAAACATTATTCATGGAAAACTTATATTCTCTTGTTAACACATTTGCACCTACATTTCACCATTTGAGGAATCAGCCAAGAAACACAATTGTAGATTTCTGTCTTTCTGGGGACTAATTCATGTCAAACATTTTATTAGTGAGGAAATTGGATAGGACTAGGTATTTAGTATTAGTGATTTTCACAAAATGTTTTTTTTACTTGGCAGAATATTTGTCCTTTTTTTTCCTATTATCATCATACATTCATGAGGTTATTCCAACCTAACCCCTGTACATAGACACACCGTATAATAGGCATTTTATAAACATGTTTTTGAAAGGCACCCATTTTCCACATCTTCGATTTACTTGTGAAGTCCTAAAGGAAAATAGACAATTTTTACCATGCTTCAAGCTGATACAGAGTATGTCATGACACATAAAATAGAGAGAGAAGAAGTAGAGATCATCTCCAAAGAGGTAACTGCATCTAATATATACAAAGATCTTTCTGCAAATATGTCATTATTGTCGTCCTTGACATGAAACACCTGAAGACATACATAGTAAGCGGAGGATCTCACATAGCATGACAACTTTCAGGGCTAACCCTAGATTAGATCAAGGTTAGTACTAGAGAAAAGTAGTAGGTCATCTGAGGATAAGCTATTTCATGAACTTCTTGCTGAAGACTGTATTTGGAGATTGCATAGGGAAAGAGATTAGAGTTAGGAAAGTAACTATAAGAACAACTATCAAACAAGAATGAACACACAAGAGGAGATGAAATTCATGATCCAAAAAAAGCAGTCTGGGTATCAAAGAGCCAAGAGGAAAGAATGGCAGGAGTGCTTAGGATTCTAGGGGGATAATTTTGTTTCTTAATTATACAAATGACATATAAATAGATTCTCATTGTACAGAAGTATGCAGAGCATGACATTAAACTACTCCTTCTTTGTCTACAGCTAACCAGTCTTTACAATTTGCTATACATCCTTCCTGAAGTTTCCTGATGCATTACATATTTTTTCACGTCTTCCTCTTACTACATATTTGTTTTGTGACTTGCTGTTTTCACTTAAGAGCTGTTTTAGAGATTTTTCACAAGTTAATACATAAAGATAAACCCATTTTTCAAAACCTCATTTGTATTTTATCAACTATTCTCAAAGATGTGTGATGATTTATTTAACCATTGACCAATGGATGATCACTTAGTTTTAATATTTTTTAAAAAATAAGCAATATGTCAGGCGGGGCGGCGCCACGGCCGGGCGGCCGCGCACACGGGCCAGGGGGACAGCGGTGGACACCTGGCCGGGCCTGTGCCGGGCCTCGCCGCAGACCCTGTGCCTGGACCCCCGCAGCAGACCCTGGGCCCCGACCCCGGACCCCGCCGCAGACCCTCCTCGGTCCCGGACCCCCACCCTCAGACCACCTGGGCCCCAGACCCACCTGTGCCCAGGGACCCCTGCCCCCACAGCCAACCTGTGCTCCAGAAGCCCTCTGCCCCAGGACCTCACCTGTGCCCCAGGACACCTCCACCTGCAGACCGCACCTGGGCCCCGCCACAGACCTACCTGTGCCCAGAGACCGCTGCCCGGAGACCACCTGTGTCCACAGACCCACCTGTGCCCCAGAACCCCTCACCCACAGACTCCACAGGACCTTCACCTACAGACCCCGCCTCCCCACGATTCTCTCTGGGGCTCCTTCTAGGCAGATCCCACCTGGGCCCTCTGTGCCTCCTCAGTGCTCAGACCTAGGCCGCAGGGACCCCTCAGCCAAAAGAGGAAAGCCCCAATGCCCCACCTTGGTCCTGCCTGCAGATCCCAGGCCACCTGGACTCATCAGCTGGCCACTTCCCAGTTGCTCCAAGCCTAAGGCCTTTCCCAGCCTTAGCCCACTTTTTCAGACCCACCATCTGGAGGGTCTCAACTCCCTCATCCTCACCTCCATCCCATCCCCAAATTTTCCAAATCTTCACTTAAGAATTCTAGTCTCCAGGTAGGCACAGCGCAGCAGGTCTGTAATCCCAGGAGGGAGGCTGAGGCAGGAGGATGGCAAATTCAAAGCTAGCCTCAGCAATTTTGTGAGGCCCCGTCTCTACGTAAAATATTTTTTAAAAAGGAGTGGGGATGTGACACAGTGGTTAATCACCCCTGGGCTCAATCCTCAGTACCAAAAAAGAAAAAAATTCTCAGTCTCCTACCTGGCTCACTTCTCTCATTTGGTCTGCAAATAAATATATCCTCACACATTCATTAGTCTCTTCCTTTAATTCTCAGCATAGTTCTGTGCTCTGGTTCCCCAGTCTTTCCTTGTCCTTTCTCAGGCTGTCCCACCCAAAAAAATAAATAAATAAAATAAAATAAGCAATAATTCAAGAGGCATTTTTATACATGCATACATATATTTACATATAGAATAAAACATTTCTTTGTGATATTAATAAAATTCTAATTAACATGTATGTAGTATTTATTCTGTGTCAATCTCTTTTAAGCATTTTGTATTCCTTTTAATCTTTAGGATATTTGTATAAGTGAGTTAATATGATTATTCCCATTTTATACAAATGAAGAGATTGTAGTTCAGAGATGTTAAGCCATATAAAAAGGTCAAACTTGTAGAAAGAGATGGAGTTGGAGGACACAATGTGAGAGAGCAGTCCTTCATGTTGGGTTAGAAGTGCAATTGTTTGTCATAGTTTGTATCTAGAAATCATCAAATAAATGAAAGTCTACCTATTTATATTTGTTTATTATACCTATTTATATTTGTTTATTTTGATGAGACTTCCCCCTTTTAACTAAAAAAGATGTCGTCAGTCCTCATTTAGAAGCTTACAGTCTCTGTTGTCATCTCACATGCACTTGATATTTCTCTTCTGACAAAGCATCCAGTGTACACAAAACACAATTTTTCACTACCAAAATTGATCATTTTGACCTTGTTTATTCTGCCCATCCAAAAACATGGGAGGTCTTTCCATTTTCTAAAGTCTTCTTCAATTTCTTTCTTTAGTCTTCTGTAGTTTTCACTGTAGAGATCTTTTACCTCTTTTGTTAGATTGATAACCAAGTTATTGTGTGTGTGTGTGTGTGTGTGTGTGTGTGTGTGTTTGAGGCTATTTTAAATGGAATAGTTTTCCTGATTTCTCTTTCAGCTGATTCATAATTAGTGTATAGGATGAAATTGATTTATTGGTGTTAATTGTCTAGCCTGCTACTTTGCTGAATTCATTTATGAGTTCAAGAAATTTTTTTGGTAGAGTTTTTTGGGTCTTCTAAAGGTAGAGTCATGTTGTTGGCAAATGGGAACAGCTTGAGCTCTTCTTTACCTATTCATGTTCCTTTAATTTCTTTCTTTTGTCTAGTTGCTCTGACTAGGCTTTCAAGAACTATGTTGAGTGGTGAAAGAAGGCATTCCTGTCTTTTTCCAGTTTTTAGAGGAAATGATTCCAATTTTTCTCCATTTAGAATGATGCTGGCCTTGGGTTTATCATATATAGCTTTTACAATGTTGAGGTGTATTCTGACTATCCCTAGTTTGTCTACTGTTTTGAACATGCATGGATGCTGAGTTTTGTCAAATGCTTTTTCTGCATCTATTGAGATAATCATTTGGTTCTTGTCTTTAAGTCTGTTAATGTGATGGATTATGTTTATTGATTTCTGTATGTTTAAATAACTTTGCATCCCTAGAATGAACCCCACTTGATCATGGTGCACTATCTTTTTGATATGTTTTTGTATGAAATTCGACATTATTTTATTAAGGATTTTTGCAACTGTGTTCTTTAGGGATATTGGTCTGAAGTTTTTTTAATTGATGTGTCTGTGTTTGGTTTTGGTATCAGAGTGATACTCGCTTCATAGAATGAGTTTGGAAGGGTTCCCTGCTTTTCTATTTCATGGAAAAAATTAAGGAGTATTAGTGTAAGTTCTTCTTTGAAGGTCTGGTAGAACTCCACTGAGAATTCATCTGGTCCTGGGCTTTTCTTAATTAGAAGGCTTTTGATGGTGACTTCAATTTCATTGCTTGAAATTTATCTATTTATATTTTCTATGTCTTCCTAGTTCAGTTTGGGTAGGTCATATGTCTTTAGAAATTTGTCAGTGTTATCATGATTCACTATTTTATTGGAGTATAGATTTTCAAAATAGTTACTGATGATTGTCTGTATTTCAATAGTATCTATGATGATATTTCCTTTTTCATCATGAATTTTGGTGATTTGAGTTTCTCTCTCTATTTCTTTATTAGCTTGGCTAGGAGTTTACCAATTATATTTATTCTTCCAATGAACCAACTTTTCATTTCATCTATGCTTTGAATTTTTTTTGTTTCAATTTGCTTGATTTTGGTTCTGATTTTAATTATTTCCTGTCTTTTGCTTTTGTTGTTGATTTGTTTTTCTTTTTCTAGGGCTTTGAGGTGTAATGTTAGGCTATTTATTTGTTGACTTTCTATCCATTTAATGAATGAGCTCAGTGCAATGAACTTTCCTTCTTAGGATTGCCTTCATGGTCCCCCAGAGATTTTGATATGTGGTGTTGTGATTCTCATTTACCTCTAAGTATATTTAATTTAATTCTTGATTTCTTCTACTATCTATTGATCATTCTATAGTATCTTATTTAGTCTCTAGGTGTTACAGTAATTTCTGATTTTTATCATTGATTTCTAACCTCATTCAAGTATTATCTCTTTGTTTTTGCATTTGTTAAGAGTTGCTTTGTGTCATAAGATATGGTCTCTTTGATGAAAGGATCCATATGTGGCTGAGAAGAAAGTGTTTTCAGTCACGAATGAATAAAATATTGTATATATGCCTGTTAAGTCTAAATTATTAATTGCACTCATTAGTTCTATAGCTTCTTTTTTAGTTTTTTTATTGGAGGATCTATCTAATGTTGACAGAGTCATGTTAAAGTCACCCAGTGTTATTGTGTTGTGGCATATTTGATTCTTTATATTAAAAAGGACTTGTTTCATATATGTAGGTCCTCCAGTGTTTGGGGGCATAAATATTTATGATCATTTATCTTGTTGATGTATAATTCCCTTAAGCAGTATGAAATGACCTTGGTCCCTTCTGATTAACTTTTGCTTGAAGTCCACTTTATTTGATATGAGTATAGAAATCCCTGCTTGTTTACGAGATTCATGTGAATGATGTTTTTTTCCAGACCTTTTACTTTCAGTCTGTGAATGTCTTTGCTTATGAGGTGAGTCTCTTGGAGACAACACATTGTTAGATCTTGTTTTTAAATCCAATCTGCCAGTTCAGGTCTTTTGATTGATGAGTTTAGACCATTTACATTCAATGTTATTATTGAGATGTGATTTTTGTTTCGTGTCATTTTGATTTTTTCTGGTTTTTAATTTGAATTAGTTTCTCTTTGACTGACTGTTCTTCTAGTGTAGTTCCTCCCTCTACTGGTTTTCACTTTTTTTCTTCAATTCTTGTTCATGAAGTCTTTTATTGTGTATGGTTTTTAGTGAAGACTTTCCAGCTGTGAATTCTTTTAACTTTTGTTTATCATGCAAGGTTTTATTTCATCATCAATTCTGAAGCTTAATTTTTCTGGGTATAGTATTCTTGGCTGGCATCCATTATTTTTTCAGGGCTTGGTGTATATTATTCCAAGGCCTCCTTGCTTTGAGGGTCTGTGATTAGAAATAAGTTGAAATCCAGATTGATTTCCCTCTTAATATGACTTTTTTCCCCCTGTCAGCCTTTAAAATTGTATCCCTATTCTGTATGTTATGCATTTTCATATGTGATTTGGAGTGGGTCTGTTGTAATTTTGTTTATTTGGATTCTTGTAAGCCTACCATATTTGGTTTTCCATTTCCTTCTTAAGGCTTGGGAAATTTTGTGATATTATTACATTGAATAGATTGTGCATTCCTTTAGTTTATATCTCTAAGCCTACATCCACCCTGATGCATCTTAACTTGGTCTTTCCATGTTGATTCATGTTTTTTTGGAAGTTCTGTTCATGATCCTTTTACACCTTTTCCCCATGGTCAACTTTATTTTCTAGATTACATATTTTGTCTTCATTGCCTAAACCTCTGTCTTCCACAAGATCTAATTCAATGTAAAGATGCTTTACATTCTTTATGTTGAACTTTTAATTAGGTGTATTGATTCCTTCATTTTGAGGATTTCTGACTGATTCTTCTTCAGGATATTTATCTCCTTGTTGAAATTATTTTTCATTTCTTGTATATTCTCTCTGATTTTATTTCTTACATCATCTTTTCCCTTATAGATCAGTTTAACCATGAACTTTCTGAATTCTATCTCTGACATTTCTTCCACTGTGGTGTCAAAGGAGTCTACTGTCTGGGTAGTCTGGGTTATTTGGTATGGTTTATTCCCTTGCTTTTTCATATTGTTTGTGTGTCTACCCACCTATTTGGATGGATCTGATGCTATAGAGTTTCTACCTTAATTGTTCATAGTGTCCCTCTAAGTTACCAGTATCTCACAGATTATGGGGTGGGAGCCCAATGACAGCAACAATGTAAGCAAACAATATATAGTAGTAGACTAGGTCCTTAGTTCCTATTTTGACATCTAGTATGAATTGGTATGATGCATAGGGAAGTGGGATCAGCATTTTCCATCAGTAAAAACAGTATATAATCATATATTTCATCTGGCTTAAAATCAAGAAATAGGTATTGTCTATGCCTTCTGCTGTATTAATTATTGCTGTGACATTGGTGGTATGGGCATACATTATGTACCTCAATTAGTATTTAGAAGTGTTAAAGATAGAGTTGAGTATGTGTAAAGAAGAAGACATAGAAGGGCAGAAAAGTGTTTGCAATTTCAAAGGATGAATAGGGCAGATACAGTGCCTGGGATATGTTGTTAGTTTGAAAAGGGAGAAAAAAATAGAAGAATGTAAAGGAGAAGAGAGAGAATGGAATTTAGTGTCAGGAATTGAGAAAAGAGAGAGAGAGAGAGACAAGGGAGTTAGAGTAGTGATAAAGATGATTCAAAACAAAATCATGGTAAGCTAATCAAAAACCCTAACCCTCAAAATACAGAGCAAGGGAAAATAACATCTTCAAAAAACAAAACAACAACAAAAACTACAATAACGAAAAAATGAAAGAAAGAAAAAGAAAAGAAAGAAAAAAGAAAAGAAAAAGAAAGAAAACAAGGCTATACACGAGGAGAGAGAAACAAATATGAATATGTATAGGAGTCCTTAAATCAGTCAGTACACTTTCAATTAAAACAAAAATCCAATATGAAAACCCAAAATCAAGCAAAACAGAACTATTGCCACAACAAACAAGCAAAACAATGACAACCACAACAAAAAAGAAAAATATTGGTGAAATATTAAGAAACTAAGAATTGTAGCCACTATGGTGGACAAAATAATCAATGAGTATATGCATTCACTGACTGTGCCCATCCAGTTTTCTCTTCATTTCTTCTTGGGGTATTATCTCAGCTTGTGAGTATGGGCCATGGTTTTGTGTGTCCTTTTTATTGTTTTTCTCACCCTGTTAAAGATTGGGCTTTAAGACTTCTAATTTTCCTTCTTGAGATATTAGTGTGGGTGGGCTGGGTGTAGGCCTGGAGGAGAAATGATGTGCTGGGTAAGCTGGGTAGCAGGCTGGTGACAAAGACCCTGATCATGTTCAGGTGGCAGGTGGATCAGGGCCTAGTGCTGGATCCTGTGAGTCTGCCACCAAGCTGTGTACTAGACCAAGTAATTCTGGTAGTGAAGGGGCATGTGGGGCAAGTTGGGGTCTGGTCATTTTGGGTGCCCAGCTACAATGTGCTGGGTGGGTCAGGGCTGACCACTGGGACCTGCAGGCCAGCTGCAAAGCTGTGTGCTTGAGCTGGTGCAGGTCTGGTGGGGAAGCAGCAGCCTGGCATACAGGACTATGGGTCGTTGGCTACACTGTGTTCTTAGTGGAGGGGGCTGGGGATTGGGAGATTGGGAGACTGGGGAACTGGAGGGCCCTGTTGGGTGCCTGATTGGTATGGGATCTGGCAGGTACCAGGGGCTGGTGGATGCCAGACTGGGCCCTCCAGACTAGGAGCCAGGGACCAGATGAATGCCAGCTGAGTTGGACCCGGGAACCTTGTGGGTGCCTGACTGGCTGGCTGTTTAAACTGAGAGCAAAATACTCTTCCATTGTTCCAACCCACTATAGCTGGCCCCATCAGTCCCTGTGAGCTGCAGGACTCACAGAGCTGGGGAGAAACCTGCTTTCTTAAGCCTCTTTAACCTGTGTTCTACTGGTAGAAATGCTCCTAACTTTTGACTTTGTATAGGTTTGCTAGGTTCATACAGGCTCACGCAGACCTAGCTGCAAACTCATGGATCTGGGATTTGAGTTTCCATACTCTCTAACATGTGCAGACCCAAGATGGCTCCTAGATTGACTCCCTATGGAGGATTGATAAACTCTGGTGGAGAGGTTTTTTGTTTGTTTGTTTGTTTTTCTTTTAATATCCAATTATTGAGTCAAACAATCTCTGGTTTGACTAGGGCAGACTACCCCTTCAGTCTCAGGATTTTTCATTCTAAGCCTTGGAGAAACATGGTATTCACACTTCTTGAGTTCTGGGTAGCTGTTACAGTTTGGATGTAGAAATGATTGGTTACAAGAGCTTTCACCCAATCAGTGAATTAATCATCTGATGGAATTAATGAGTGGTAACTGAAGGCAGGTGGAGTGTGGCTGGAGGAGATGGGGCATTGAGGGCATGGCTTTGGGGTATATACTTGTATCTCACAAGTGGAGTCTGTCTCTCTGCTTCCTAATCATCATGTGAGCTGCTTTCTTCTGCCATAATGATATTCTGCCTCACTTGAGCCCCTAGGAATGGAGTCAGCCTCCTGTGGACTGAGGCCTCTGAAACCATGAACCTTAAACAGATGTTTCCTCCCCTATAATTGTTCTGGTTGGGTTCTTTAGTCACAGCAGAGAAAAAGCTGACTAGAAAAGTAGCTGAGCTAAGATAAATTCTGCCTCACACTAATCTGCCATCTTGGATGTCCCCTGTGGTTCTATTTTTGAAAATATATCTTGCACCCAAAATTTAGCATTAATGAATTTCTCAGAATAGAAATTGTGTTATAAATTTTGACCCAGATTCAATAAAAAGTGATGTTAATAACTCAAAATACTATAAAGTTTGAATTATTACAAAGTACATAAATGAATATTGGTTCAAAGAGGACCTATAAACTGTTGGTATTGTGTTGCTAAATAATCACAACCTCTATATTTATACAAAAGTATCCAAAGCTATATTCAGAATAAAATCCATAGCTTAAAAATGCTTTATTATTAAACAAAAAAGAAAATAAGTGAATTTCAAATTAAATTAAAATGTCAAAGTATCCTACAAAATAAAGGAAAACAAAAGAATAAATCAAAGAAAAGCAGAAATTAATACAATTAGGTATATACCCACACACATATATATACACATAAACACACACACTGACACATAATCTGAATATATTCTGAATATACCTAATATGTATCCAGAAAGTGTGTGTGCACGTATGTGTATTAGTATATGTGTATATATATATATATATACACATATATAGACACACACACACACACATATACATACCTTAAGAAAACTTTTTTTGAGAAAAATAAAAGAAGGAATTATAATAAAATAAACATTTTGGAAAACTGCTGGAGAAATAGAAATAGAGTCAAAAATATAAATCAAAACAGTTTGGAAGCAGTTAAAATCACATATATATACAAGGGACTGAAATGGATGTACATTTGGAATTAGATGTATATTTGGAATTTTTGACAAAAGGTAGAATTCTATGAAATTAAACATTATCGGCACTGATCAAAATGGAGGAGTAACCCAGACCAGATTTAAATTAGTGCAAGAAGTTGAATTTTAAAGTTCTACCTACATTTTCATCTTTAGCAGTTTTAGACTGTGTTTTTAGAATGTTACCAAAAGAAAAGAGAAAATAAAGTAACAAAAAGGACACAGAGAAAATAAAAGTTAATTTTTGGACTCATTAAATTTTCTATTGATGGGGAAATGAGAAGGAATTTTATTACTAGTTTTAAACATAATGCATAAACACCATTTTACGCCTAATAAGTGAGAGTTTGAAAAATGGAATTCAAGTATATGTTAAAATAAAAGTATTAAGCAATCGGTAAGAGTTTTTCTTGTAAGGCAAGGAATCAAAAAATAATCCAACTATAAGGATGTCTTATGATATATTAATAGATATAGTTACTTAAAATGGTTGCATAAAATCTAACTTTAATACCTGTTGAGTTACAAATGTTTGCAGATATTTTTAAGCCTCCTGTGTTGAAATTGAGAAATGAAATGGATTTTGAAACAGTGAGTAATAAAGCTCTGCCAGGTGAATATAAAACTGGATGCCATGGAGTTAAAATCACAAGAATGCGTGTTGACAGGAGATAGGTCAAACTGGGGAACAGGAATCCAAAGGTGTAAGAATGTAGATAACACACCAGACAACAGTGCAGGAGTTTGCCTATGCTTTCAGCCTGGAAGCCTAGGTAATTCTCCAGTTGACCACATTTTTCCCCTTAATAATAACAATTGTTTTTATTAAGTTATGGTCACACTGACATTTTGTAATATGTATACTCAAAAAAAGAAAATGAATGTGGATACATTTATGTATATATATATTTTTGTCCTGTGGATTGAACCTAGGGGCATTTACCCACTGAGACACATCCCCAACCCTTTTTATTGTTTTTATTTTAAGACAGAGTCTTCATAAGTTGTTGAGGTCAGCCTCCCAGTCTCCTAAGTAGCATGCCACTGTGCTCTGATTGGAAAGATTTTTACTATAAGTTTTATACAGACATTTAAATAAATCCATAAATCCAAAGGCTTTATGAATTCAAAATAATATTATGCACATCATTGTCATATATTCTTTAGAGTAGAATTGTTTTTGTTGAATATAAGTTTTTAAGTTGCTTAGTAGGATTAGTGTTTTAAGACACTGTTCAGGAATGATAGGGTAACTTCACCAAGTAATGTGCTGTTATAGGAAACTGACCACTAGATGGCGATGAGACATTGACAAAATAAAGCACCCTTTGAATTTACTTGGAAGACTGATGAATTAGTTGTTGAAAGTGATTCATCAGTTGCTGAAAAGGAGTAGAACAATGCAGGGACTGTGCATAGACACTAACTTTGCACTATTAAAAGTGTGAAACTTATAGTACCCAAAATAAGAAATGTAACTACAACCCAGTGCAAGATAGAAGTCATACTTTAAAACAACCCGTGGAGTCAAAATTTCAAGTGGCCTGTGTTGGAATCCTAACTTCACCTTTGCTCATCAGTTTTCTCATCTGTGAAATGGGAATAATACATTGTAGGTTAACTGTGAAAGTTAAATACTATACTGGAAAACCACAAATGCTACTGCCTGCACACATGTGCTTAGTAAATGTTACCTACTATTACTTTTTATTTCTTAATAAGAATTTTGAGAACTCAGAGAGAGTTCAAAATTGTTATAAAACTATTAACCTTTTATGCATTGAGTTAGGAAAGAAAGAATCCGTTGTTATGTCTGGGTTACACCAAGTTCCATTAGAAAAAAACTATTATGAAACATAAATTTGTAAGGTCTATCTCAAGTTCTTACCAGGTTACATGTGGGAAAATAGTTATAAGGTAAAAAACAAATGAGTACAATTAATGTAAAAAGATATATGCTATTCAATTGTTTTTGACTTTTTTTTATAAACAAAATTCACATTTTATTTAGATTGATATAAACTATACAAAATTTATTTTCTTCACCAAAAATATAACCGCAATATTTTCTATATTATTTCTAGATAAACCGCAAAACATTTATTTTGTAGGTTTTCCAGGTTTTGCTTATAAATCAAGATGAGGCAGTATAGTCATGGAAAAAGAAAACAGACAAGTTGCGCCTATCAACAGCCTCTGACTCTGTCTTGACCATGAAGCAGAAGTGTTCAACATTTACCTGCTAAAATGAAGGTGTAGGCTTATGAAGATGTAGGCTCAACAAAGGAAGGTAAACAGCCACAACCAGATGTGGAACAATGGCGGGCTCTCCACTCAAACTGTAACTTGTTCTTTAAGTTCACTTGATAAAGATAAAATCTATACTGAAATCTGTTTGGTGAGCTCACAACTCTCTGGTTAATTCCCTTAAGTGTCCATTACAGATTTTAACACACTTAAAACTAATAGTCAAAGGTCAACAGTAGCCTTCATTGTAACATTTCATAAGATGCATTCTCTTCTTATATCTCCTCAAAATTTATTTCTTCAAAATTGATAACAATACCTGGCAATGGATCCACGGTAATAATACATTTTATATCTAAAAGACTTAACTAAAACAATTCCAGAGTGCTACTGGCAGAGGTCACACAGAGGTGAAATGTGGTACTTCCAATGCTGTCTTCTGGAAGAGCAGACAAGTTTTCAAAGCATGAGAGCTCAAACAAGTGCCATGTATATAGGCAGATTACCAATGACTAATGTATTCATGAAAGGCCTGTAGGCAGATATTCAGTGATTAAGTGACCTACATACACCTTACGGCTTTTCTTCCAAATATCAAATGTAAGAGAAAGCCCATTTTAAAAATCTTTTAGGTATTTTCAACAGTTTCTGAATTATCTGTAGGAAGCTCTGACTTAGTTGTATATAGTTTGATATATGTGTCTGCCATTAAATCCAGATCATGTTTTATATCAAAGTTTATGTTAAGCAAAGCCAAGTTACTTGACCTTTGGTCTGTCAAAGTGTTCCTTAAGTATGCTTTGAGACGCTTTCGTCCATTTTCATAGCGTTCATTCTCAACCTTCATCACAGGAAGAATACACAGGACCTTCAGCAAGGCATATACATTAGGAAAAAACTTGATATCAGGCAGATGGAGGGCTTCATAAATGGTGGATAGAAGCTCTATATCTTTCCCTCTGTGTTTCCATTTGATTCTCCAACAGTGAAGTTCAGCTGAAAGTGTGTCAGGATTAGGCAAGTCACTTCTGTACATGTCAGCATGGTGCTCCTCTGATGTATTGAATTTGAGCTGTCTCATGACTGAGGGTACCAGAGATAAGCATTTAAGAGCTTTGAGGTGCTGTTCTGAAAATATATCTTTAAGTTCCTGAATGATGTGCTCCACTGTTGGAACACTGAGGGTTTCTTTACAGTAACTTTCAGAGGTTAGCTGCTGAGCCCTACGAAATTTCCCAGGGAGTTTCATTTGGATATCAAGTTTGGTTGCCAAATTTGTTGCTTCCTCAAACCAAAAACTCATGATAAACTTCAATATTTTCCATTACTTCATTGAGTGAATGCAGCACTGTGGTCAAGCTACTGGCAGCAAAGAAGACATCAGAAGTTTGTCCCTGGAGATTTTTCCCAAAGGCTCTTGTAATAGATAAGACATTTTTAAGAACAACAATGGTAACAATGAAATCAAAATCTGTTACTGCACTACAGAGTACAAATGCTCCACCAGTTATACAGTTATTCCATCTAATATTTGTGTCACTATTTATACCATCTAAACATAAAACAAGTGCTTACAGGAGATCCACTAAAATTTCAAAAGTGTCATGCCTGCCTGTCCAGAGAGAATGGCAAATTTCCTTCAGTTCTTTACCCCTTTCTTCACTGTTTGAAAAAGAACAGAAATTACATTGTCAAGTTCTAATAACAGTTGTGGTGATCGAGGGAAAAAAAACCAAACTTCCTCAATTGTTCCTAATGCAACAGATACCCCCATCACAGGCACTGATTTTGCCAACCACATGTTTAAGGCACAGGAAGAGCAAAGTGTGTAGATAGCTTGGGGATATTTCTCTAAAAGTCTAGAAGCAACAACTTTCATTTTGGAAGGGAATCCACTAGACACGATGTAAGCCTGGCCACGACAATACTCCATATTTAGTCTCCACTTCTCAGTTATTGTAGTGTGAAATTTCACAGCCAAAATTTCTGCATCAGCTTCATAAGGCAGGAAGCCCACAAATTCCTCTCTCAGGTTATGAGATTCATCTACAAAACTCACCAAAACAGGAAGGTGCTCTTCCCCTGCTATGTCCACCACATCGTCAGTGATAATGGAAAAGAAGTGTGAGTCTCTCACTTCCCTGAGGGTTTCTTCCCGAATGCAGCTCTCGCAGATCTCTAGCATCTGTTTCTGCTGTGTTTTTGAACAGAACAATGTGTTAACTGCTGTGGTCTCAAAGCATTTTCTCAGGACCTCTTCACCAGAATTTATCAGGCACTCTAACAGGGCCTGAAAGTTATCAGGAGTGAAGAGACCTTCTGGGATTTCATCAGCCTCATGTCCATCCAGAGGTATGTTTTGTTTTCCCATAAGAATCAAAATTTCAAATAAAGACTTTTAAGTATTCTTTGTTTTCCTTCTCTTCAAGGGTTAAAGGTAAACTATCCTCATCCTGTTCATCAGTCCCTTCTTCTGCACTGGGTGATAATTGCTGAACATTGCTGTTGTTTGTTTCTTTGTGTTTTTGTTCCTGTTCAGAAGTTTCATCAATTTTTTTCTGTTTCAGTGTCCTGATTTCATCTTCACTCAATTCTTTTATTCGTTTTCTGTGTCTACTATGTGGATTGTTCAAAGGACTGGTAAGATCAAATATTGTTGGTATTGCATTATCTCGAAGAACTGTCCTATAAGGACTCTCCCAATGACTTCACAAGTATCTGCTTCAATTAATTTTGAGAAATAAAATAACCCAATCATTCTTTAGTTTTCTGATGCCTCTGCAAAATGAATAGTTCTACAAATCATAGAGGTCTCGAAGTGTTTGGCACATAATCGATAATGTTTATTGAGTTGATCAGGTGTTTTATATTCCAGGTCAGTTCTACAAGTCTTGACCCACTTCTGGCATCTGGCGGGATCCCGTGGGAACCTGAAGAAGGCCAGGTCGGACTGCGTGCTCTTCCGCGTGCAGTTGGAGGCAGCGCAAAAGTTTGGCATCGGCATCGTTGCCCGCCTGCCGGCCGGCCCAGCACTACCCTCCCCGCCTCCTCAGGGCAGCCGCCCGCCCGTCGGGGCCGGGGAGGGGAGCCAGGCCGGCTGGCCGGCTCGGCAGGGCTGGCGCGTGGGGAGGGGCGGGCGCGCTAGAAGCCACGAGGGGCAGGAGGGGCGCGCGGTCCGAGGCCGGGCTGGGGACGTGGCTCCACAGTGCTGTGAGCGGCCGGGAGGATTTACCGCCGCCGGCGCCGCCGCTGGTGCACCTCCCGCCCGCCCGGGACGCTGCCACCTCCTTCCCATAATGCACCCTGGCGCCCGGGGGTGCCCTCTCTTCCCTCAGCCTTCCTCCCCCGCCCTCCTTTCCGCCGACTTCCCTGCAGCCGGACACAGTTCTTGACTCTTTTTAATTAAAAAAAAATTGCAGTCATATATGAACAGCATGCCTTTATTTATGTTTCTAAAGATTGAACCCCAGTGCCTCCCATGTACTAGGCAAGCAGTCTGCCACTGAGCTGTAGGCCCAGCCCTGTTCTTTTTTTTTTTTCTTCCTTTTTTTCTTTTTCTTTTTGCTTTTCCTCCCCCTGTTTTGTGTTTCGTTTTTAAAAACTCAGTAAGCAGGTTCCTAGACGGTGACAGGAGCAGTGTCCCTCCAGGGCCAGGCGGCAACCCAGGGGATGTGAGGACACAGATGTTCCTGGGGCAGGAGGGGCCGAAGGGCGGGCACAGATGAGAATGGCAGGCGGCCAGACGCGGGCACCCGGTGGCCATCACACAGCAGTGTGCGTGGGTGTGCTGGGCTGGTACAGACACAGGGTCCTGCACAGCCAGCCAACGAAATCCACTTCTTAGGCCTCTGAGAGTTTGATGAAGGTGTGGCCCACGAGCATCTTCAGATTTTCGCGTTCTGCTGGGTTCTTAATGAGGTATTTGAGCACGAGCACGAACTCCTGGAACTGTGGGCTGAACACACAACTGGGCAGCTTGGGAGGTGGCTCATTGACAATGCAGTCCAGTTGCTCGAAGATGGCCATGGCCGGCCGGCTGTTCATCCCGTGACCACTGATGGGGCACCCGGGGGGTCGAGGCCCGGGTGAGATGCTGTGGGGCTCTCCTTCTGCACCATGGACCACAGGCCTGTGGAAGATGGCCTCCAACTCCTTGGCATCGGGCGGGGGGGGGGGGGGACGCGGGGGCGGGGATGGAGTACCTTCCCATGGCCAGCTCCACCAGTTCAGGCCCATGCTCCAGAAATCCGACTGCACCGAGTAGTGTGTGCCCTGCAACCGCTCTGGAGACACATAGGACCGGGTTCCCACAAAGGAGTTGGCCATGGAGTCAGTGAGCTGCCCTCTCACCCCAAAGTCACACAGCTTGCTCTCCCCTCTGGAGCTGACCAGGATATTGGAGGGTTTCACGTCTCCGTGCCTGATCTGATGCTTTTCTAGAAGGTATGCCAGGCCCCGGAGAACCGCAATGCTGACCTTCCCCAGGATCTCTTCAGGAATCTGCTTGGCTTCCTTCAACACCTGTCCAGGGGGCCACCATCCACGTGCTCCGTGCAGATGCTGATCTCCCCGTCGCTGTAGAAGGCCCCATAGAAGCCCACGACGTACAGGAGTTGCACTCAGGACCTGGAGCTCACGGATGATCTGGTTCCGGATGGCTGGCTTGATCTCCAGGTGGATCATCTTTCTGGCCATGGTGAGGCCCGATGGCCTGTGGCCTGTGCTGGACCTTGGTGACCATGCCGCCATTGCCGGCTCCCAGCTGGGAGAGCCTCTCGAAGTCTTCGTCCTTGAGCTCACCAGCTTTGGCCTTCTGGGTGAGGAAGGCCTCCAGCTGCTTCTTCTGCTGCTCGTCTAGCTCCAGCTTCTCCAGTTTCTTCTGCAGGTCCACCAGGTTTGCCTAGGAGGCACCCTCCCTGGTGTGGGACGGGCCCTCGGCGATGGCGGGGTTGATGGTGAGCACCGGCAGCACCGGCTTCCTCCCGGCCAGCATCGGGGCTCCGCGGGCCGCGGCGCCTCAGCCAGGCCATAGGGGGCGGGCCGCGAGCAGGCGGTGCCTACGGGAGTTGGGGTTGCGGCCGTGGCTTAGGCCGGCGCCCGGCGGCAAGGCAGAGGGAGTTGGGGACCAGGGCCGGGGCGCCTGGGGTGACCGGGCTGCCGCCACCGAGGCCCCAGCAGGCTGACGCTGCAGCCTGCAGCGGGACCCGGGAGGTCGCCCAGCCCAGTTCTTCACGCTTAAAAAAATGTAAATATTAGCTTTGACAATTGTGCTGAACTTATTATAAATACACACACTTTTTTTAACTGACAAGGGATAGAATTCTGCATATTTTCCTTTCTTACTTTTCTTTTTCTTCTTTTTTGGCTTTAGTTTATATTTTAGAAGGAAAATCTTTTTTGTTTTCTTTCCCAGAAACACGAACAAAATCCATTTTTAAAATGGTCATTTATGATTTTTTTTTGAGGAATATAAAGTATATGATGCATAACCTCTTTTATTCTCAGGCATGTTCTATTATTGTTGACTTATTAAAAGTAGCATTGTGAAGCTGGATCACAGAGTTGCATATCAGTTTCCAGGTTAGCATTAATAACTCTGAGAAGCTTGTGCTATACTAGCTTAATAATATATTAGTTGGTCTTCACCTTTATCAGGGAATGGTTCCATAACAGGGGCACAGCATTAAACGTAAACATAAGGTCCAGTTGGCTGAGGCTTGGGGTTGTGTTTTCTTCTGTATGCCTTAACTTATTAGGTGGAACAGCATGTGTCTCCCCAATTATCTCTAAAAATGAAAACAACAGGATTAGTGGTTTAAACAATTTGACGGTGCTGTATTTTATCCTGAGTTCACCGCCTGAGGCAGAGATAGAGGTGACAGCATTCTGTTAAACATAACTTCTTCCCTTATCAGCTGATTTATGAATTGTGAATAAATGGACCTCTCCAAAATAACCTGTACTCTCTCTTCCCTGTACAGGCTGCCTATTCATGTATTTATGCAGTGCCTAAAACCATAGTCTGAAAACTCCTTGACAAGTATATCATTTAGTTATTTAAAAGCAGAAGCATAGATAACCTTTTTATTTGGTGTAAGCATTAACCTGAGTGTTCAGATTTCAAAACATAATGAAGGTATTACTAAATCATCTCCCTAAGATGTGATGTTGTGCTTCAGCCTGAGCTGCAGACATAGATGCTTCCAGGATCTGGAAAACTCACTAGATTTTAGAAAAGATTATTTTGACATCTACTTTTAAAATAATCATTCTACTTTATATTCTTTAAAGAGGTGTATGTTATGCTTCTGTTCTTAATGGAGTTGTCACCTATACAAGAGGACTTATATTGTCTTCTGTCTTCTTCAATTTTATTTTCATCATTCTGGGATTTTGCTTGCATAGTTATGTCACCGTGCTGGTTTGGGTTATTCCTATGTATAATTTTTCTTCTATTGTGGGTGAAGCTATACAGATTTCATTCTCATTTGGGTTGTTTTTATTGTATAGATGTATTAGTTATATTTTTATATTGATTTTGTTTTCAGTTACTTTACTAAAATTTTATCTCATCTTAAATTCTTCTTGGGGCGCCTTTAGGATTTTCTCAAAGAGGATCAGATATTCTGTAAAGAGGGATAATTTGGTTTCTTATTTTTATTTCCTTTCCTTGTGTAATTGCTTTCACTAAAACTCCAGATTCTATTTTGGGCAGGAATGATGAGCATGCACATCTTTTTCATGTTTGTTTTTAGAGGAAGTTCTTTCAATTTTTCATCATTCAGTATGCCATTAGATTTGGATTTGGCATACATTGCCTTTGTAATACTATAGCAAGATCCTGCTGTCCCTAGTTTCTTAAGACTTTTCTAATGAAGGACTCTTGAATTTTTTCAAAGATTTTTTTCTACATTTATTGAGAAGATCATGAGATTTTTTGTCTATGTTTCTCTTTGTGGTGAACTGCATTTATTGAATTGCATTTGTTGAACCATCCTTGATTTTTGGAATTAAACCAATTATATGATGTTGTATGATCATTTAAATGTGTTGTTCAAAATTGCTTTCAAGTATTTCATTAGGGTTTTTGCAAATATGTTCAAGAACATTATTAAATAAGTTTCTTTGTTAGTTTTTTCTTGTGCAGTTTTCCTATAAGGATGACATTGGTCTCATAGAATGTGTATGCCAATTTCCTCCCTTTTCTATCCCATGTAGTGTTTGAGAAGCATCAGTGTTAGTTCTTGTTTGATGGTTTGGTAAAATTCCACCATGAATGTGTCTGTATCTTGGCTTTTGTTTTTGGAATGCTTTTCATTAGTTCTTAAATATAGTGGCATGCTATTGTTGTGTTTAGATTTCCTGTATCTCTTGATTCAATTTGTAGGTCATACCTTTCTAGAAATTTATCCATTCCCTCTATATTTTCTAATTTTTATAACGTAAGTCATCCTGATGGGCCCCTGGATTTCCCACTTATTGGCATTGCACTTTTCAAAACAGTCCTTAATGGTCCTCTGGATTTCAGAAATGTGTCTATTATAAGATTCACTTCTTTTATGTGTAAATTTAAGGATTTGTATCTTCTCTGACTTTACCTTAATTTGATTCAGGGTTTATTGATCTTGTTTATCTTTTCAAAGACCCAACTCTTTGTTTTATTTTTCCTTTGTATTATTCAATAATTTTCCATTTAATTAACTTTAGCACTAATACTTATCGTTTCTTCTTTCTTCTGAATTTGGAGTTGAATTGTTCTTGTTTCCCTAAGACCTGTAGAAACATCTATAGTTATTTAGTTAAGATCCCTCTGATTTTTTAAGGTATGTAGCCATATTTATAAATTTCTTTCTTAGCACTGCTTTCGTTGTATCCCAGAGATACTGGGATGTTTCTCTTTTCAATTGATTCTTTGTTGATTTTTTGTCTGGATGACATAGCAATTGGTGATAGTGTATATTGAAGTGATCCACCCTGATTTACTGGGGCCCATCTGTTGCTTTACTTTGAGTAGTTTTTGTTTCATGAAATGTGGACACTGATGTTCAGGGCAAAATATTTACAGCCATTAAAACTTCTTGTTGGAGTATTCCTTCTGCCTTTTATATGTAGGGATTTTCTTTGTCATTTCTGACTCATGGTGGTTTGAAGTCTTTTGGCAAATATAAGAGAGATATTGCTTCTTGCATTTGGCTTCCATTTGTATGAAATGGAAATACCATTTTCCTTCCTTTGATTCTGCGAGTTTCTTTGAATGTGATGGGTGTTTCCTGCATTCAACATGTAGTAGGGTCTTGAGATTTTTCATTTCATGTTCCAATTAATGTCTTCTTATTGAGAAAGGAAGCCCATTTACATTCACTATGAATGCTAAAGAGGTATGAATTTCTTCATTTCATTTGTTCTTTTTTATAATTGGATTTCCTCATAATTTACATTTCCTTACCTACTCTAGTGAGATTTATTCTTTGACATGCTCTGTGTCTGATTTTTATCTTCTTATCTACGTAGGATTGTTTTGATTACCTTCAGTAGTGCTGCCTTAGTGGCCTTGAATTTTTTTAGTTTCCTCTCATGCACGTGACTTACAGGTGTTAATTTTGTATCCTACTAGTTTGCAGCATTTGTTCTTGAGATCCAGAATTTTTCTGGTGCAGGTTTTGGTTCTTCTAAATAGAGAATCTTTTGCTAGATTTAGTTCTTATTTCTCTGTATGAATCCTTTTTCTTTCTCTTATATGCCTAATAGTTTGGCTACAGTGACGAGGGCTATTTTATACAGAAATGTTCAAAGAGGGCATCCCTGTCTTATTTCAATTTTTGGAGGAATACTTTCAGTTTTCCTCCATTTAGAACTATGTTGGCCTTTGTTTTAAAGTAAATAGCTTTTGAAATGTTGAGGTATGTTTTTACTCTCACTGTTTTTCTTGTGTTTTGAAGCTTCAAATGCTTTTCCTGCATCTACTGAGATAATCACGTGATTCTTGTCATTATGTGTATTGATGTGGTGAATCACATCTATTGATTTCTGTATGCTGAACCAACCATTCATCCCTGGGATGAAACATACTTGATCATGGTGTGCTATCTTTTTAATGTGTTTTTGTATGCAATTTACCAGTATTTTGTTCAGAACTTTTACATTTATGTTCATCAAGATTATTGCCCTGAAGTCTTTCTTTGATGTGTGTTCATCTTGCTTTGGAATCAGGGTGATCCCAGCTACATAAAATGAGTTTGAAAGGATCCCATCCTTTTCTTTTCCATAGAATATTTTGAAAATGATTTATATTAGTTCTTCATTGAAGGTCTGGTTGAACTCAGCTGAGATCCTATCGGGTCCTGGGCTTCTCTTTGTTGGGAGGATTTTGATAGTATATTTAATTTCATTGTTTGAAATTGATCTGTTTGGGCTGGGGAGATAGCTCAGTTGGTAAAGTGCTTGTGTTACAAGCACAAGTCCCTGGGTTCAATCCCCAGCACCGCAAAAAAAAAAAAAAAAAAAAAAAAAAAAGAGTGAGCCTGAGAAGCTTGCTGAAATTGATCTGTTTAAATTTTCTATGTCTTATAGGCTCAATTTTGGTAGGTAATCTTTCTCTAGAAATCTTTCAGTATCTTCATAATTTTCTATTTGATTGGATTATAATTTTTCAAAATGATTTCTGATTATCATCTGTATTTCAATGTTGTCCATGGTGATATTTCCCTTTAAATCACATATTTTAGACAATTAAGTTTTTTCCTTCTTTCTCCAGTTAGTATGGCCAAGGGTTTTTCAACTTTGTCATTTTTACCCCCAAATAATCAATTTTTGTGTATCATTGATTCACTTGAAACATTTTTGTTTCCCTTCATAGATTTTGGTTCCGATTTTCATTATTTCTTGTCTTGTGCTGCTTTTAGTTTTGATTTTTTCTTCCTTTTCCATGACTTTGAAAGGTAATGTTAAGTTATTTATTTGGAGACTTTCTATTCTTCTAATGCATGAGATCAGTGCTATGAACAGTCCTCTGAGAACCACCTGCAAGTGTCTCAATGATATGCATATGCTGTGTTGCTATTCTCATTTACCTTGAAGTATTTTTAAATTTCATCTGTGATTTCTTCTGCTATTCATTGTTCATGCTGTAGTGCATTCTTTAGTCTAGAGGTGTTGGTGTAGCTTCTATTTTTCATTATATTGTTGATTTCTAAATTCATTCTCTTATAATCTGATGGTATGCAAGGACTTATCTCTAATGGTTTATATGCACTGAGCATTGCTTTGTGGCCTAAGATATGGTTTATTTCAGGAAATGATCTGTATGCTGGTGACTTATTTTATTTAGCATGATATTCTCCAGTTCAATTCATTCATTGGCAGATGGTATTAGTTCATTTCTTAAGACAGAGTTACACTTTTTTGTGTTTGTATACCACATTTTACAATCCATTCAATATGTCTGGCTACTCTGATTTGCGTTGCTATAGACATTGATATATTTGTATCCCTGTTGCTCTGCTGATTTTAAAACTTTTGGATATATGCCCCGGATAGGAATTGCTAGATCATATGGTGATTCCATTCCTAGTTTTTTGAGGAATTTCCAAATGACTTGCCAGAGTGATTGTGCTAATTTGGGGTCCTACCAACAATGTGTGAGTGTACCTTTCCCCCACATCCTCACCAATATTTATTATGAATATTCTTGATGATTTCCATTCTTACTGTGAAGAGAAGAAATCTCTGTAGTTTTCATTTGCATTTCTTTGATTACTAGATATTTTGAAGTTTTCTTCATGTATATTTGACCATTTGTATATCAAGTTCTTATTCATTGGATTGATTGTATTTATGATATTAAGTGTTTTGAGTTCTCTATATATTCTTGTTATTAGTGTCCTCTCAGAGGAGTAGTGGAGAAAGATATCCTCCTGTTTTGAGATTTTGTATTCATGCTGTTTATCACTTCCTTTGCTGCCAACACTTTTTGAAAAAAACATTGATTTTTCCCATACATATATTTTTGGCACATGTGTCCAAATATCAGATGACTACCAAGTGGGTTCTTCTCTGTATCTTCCATCAATTCTGATTTATGTTACAGTTTCATTGTCAGAATCATGCTGTCTTCCTGACTTGAAATTGGGTATTGTGATGCCTTCTGCATTGCTCTTATGTCTCAGGTTTCCTTTGTCTATTTTTGGTCTGTTTTTCATCCATATGGATTTCAGAATAACTTTTCCAGTTGCATGAATAATGTTGTTGGAGGTCTGATGGGCATAAAATCTGTGAACCACTTTCTGTACATGGATATCTTCCCCATATTAATGTAGTCTTTTCATTAATATATGAGGACTCTCTATCTTCTTCAATTTTTTTTTTTATCATTCTGCAATTTTCCTTGAATAGTTGCATCACCTCCTTGGTTTGCTTTCTTCCTCTGTATTTTTTTTTTCTTTGCATCTATTGTGAGTGGCATTGCTATCCTGATTTCATTCTCAGGGGGATTTTTTTTTTAATTTTTGTTGTGAATGTTCAGAATACCTTTATTTTTCTTATTTATTTTATATGATACTGAGAATCAAACCTGATGCCTCACTCATGCCAGCTAGTGCTCTACCACTGAGCCCAAACCAGCCCTCCATGGGATTGCTTTTGTTGTATAGAAATATTATTTTTGTTGATTTTGTTTTCTGCTACTTTGCTAAATTTCCTTATGGTATCTTAAGGATCTTCCTTAAGGATCTTCCTTAAAAGTGTCCAATAATCTGTTAATAGGGATAATTTGACTTCTTATTTTTTATATCCTTCCCTTGTCTAATTGCTCTGACTAATATTTCAGGTGCTATTTTATATGGGAGTGGTGAGCCTGCACATTTTTTACTTGTTTCTGATTTTAAGGAAATGCTGTAGATTTTTCACCATTAAGTGTGTCACTGGCTTTGGGGTTGGCATACATAACCTTTGTAATAGCAAGTTCTGCTGTTCCTAGTTTATTTTTTTATTTATCTTTTAATTTTTTACAGACTGCATTTTGATTCATTGTACATCATTGGGGTACATCATTTTGTTTCTATGGTTGTGCACGATGTAGATTCATACCATTCATGAAATCATACATGTACATAGGTTAATGATGTCTGTGTCATTCCACCATTTTCATAACCCCCTCCCTCTCATTTCCTTCTACGTAATCTAAAGTTCCCCCATTCTTCTCTCCCTCCCCACCCCCTACCCCCATTATATATCATTCTCCACTTATCAGGGAAAACATTTGGCCTTTGTTTTTTTGGGATTGGGTTATTTCACTTAGCATGATATTCCCCAATTCCATCCATTTATTTGCAAATGCCATAATATTATTCTTCTTTATGGCTGAATAATATTCATTGTGTATATATACCACAATTTCTTTATCCATTCATCTGTTGAAGGGCATCTAGGTTGGTTCCACAATCTAGCTATTGTGAACTCAGCTACTATAAACATTGATGTGGCTGTGTTACTGTAGTATGCTGATTTTAAGTCCTTTGGGTATAAACCGAGGAGTGGATAATTGAGTCAAAAGGTGGGTCCATTCCAAGTTTTCTAAGGACTCTCCACACTGCTTTCCAGAGTGGCACACCAATTTGCAACTCCACCAGCAATGTAAAAAGTGTGCCTTTTCCCCACATCCATGCCAACAGACTTTTCTCATGAAGTTTGAATTTTGTCAAATGCTTTCTGTACATCTATTGTGATAATCATGAGGTTTTTTCCTTGATTCTCTGTGTGGCGTACTACATCTATTTGAATGTGTTGACTTTTCCTTACATTTTTGGAATTGAACCAATTTTATGATGTTGTATGATCATTTAAATGTGATGTTAAAATTGTTTTCAAGTATTTCATGAGCATATTGGAAAATATCTTCCTTAAGAATATTATTAAATAAGTTTCTTTCCTTGTTTTTTCTTTGGAAGTTTTCCTATAATGGTGATATTGCCTTCATAGAATGACATTTTTTGTCAGTTTTCTCCCTTTTTTTTTAATCCCATGTAATTTTTTGAGGAGCATCAGCATTAGTTCTCTTCTGAAGGTTTGGCAAAGTTTAGTCTTGGGCTGCTGTTTGTAGAAAGATTTTCATTACTCTTTCAGCACAATGGCATGCTTTTGCTCTCTTTAAATTTCCTATTTCCTCCTCATTAAAATTTTGTAGATCATATCTATCTAGAAATCTAGCTATTTCCTTTCCATTTGCTAGTTTTTATGATGTAATTTATCCCAATAGGCTCTGGATTTCCCATTTATTGGCATTTAACTTTTCAAAATAGTCTCTAATGGTCCGCTGGATTTCAGAATGGTGTCTGTTATAACATCCAATTTTTTGTCTGTATTCATTTGTATCTTTTCTCTCTTTTCCTTGGCTAGTTTGGTTCAAGGATTATTAAGCTTGTTTATCTTTTCAAAGACCCAACTCCTTGTTTCATTTATCCTTGGTATTACTCATTCTTTTTCTACATTTTAGCACTACTATTTATCATTTCTTTTTTTCTACTGGGTTTGGCATTGGATTATTCTTGTTTTTCTGAGCTCTCAAGATTCTTGTATAGGTGATTTAGTTGAGATCCCACTGATTTTTTTAAGGTATGTAGACATATTTATATTCCTTCTTAGCACTACAGTGAAAATTGTATCCCATAGATTCTGGGAATTGTTTCTCTTTTCAATTGATTCTAAGGGACTTTTAATACTTCCCCCAATTCCTTTGATGATGCATTCTTCATGCAAAAGTGCATTTCTCTCTCTCTAAGGGATTGTACTGTTTCTGTCATGTTCTTGGTATGGGTTTGAAATATTCTTTTATTTTGATCTGATAAATATGCAAGGAATTATTTTGATTGCTTTGTGTATTTGCTAAAAATAGCTTTTATGGCTAATTTAGAGTCTGCTTTAGAGAAAAATTCTATGAAAAGAATGATTATTCTACTGTTGTCTGAGGAAATATTCCATAGACATCTGTACAGTCCTTTTGATCAAAAATACAGTTGAACTCAGTAGTAACTGCTGAATTTTTGTCTGGATGACATAGGTATTGGTGAGAGTGGTATATTGATATATAAATGTAACTTATGTTACATGACCTATCCTTTTACTTTCAATAGTTTTTGTTTCATGAAATTGGGGACACTGGTGTTCAAGGTATAAATCTTTACAGTCATTAAATAATTCTTTTTGGATTATTCCTTTACCAATAGGTAGTGATCTTCTTTGTCATCTCTGGCTAATTGTGACTTTAAGTCTGCTTTGATAAATCTGAGAATACCCAACCTCTCCTTGCTTTTGGCTTCCGTTTGTATGAAGTGGAAGTACCATTTTCCATCCTTTCACTCTGTGAGTCTCTTTGCATGTGATGTGTATTTCCTGCAGACAAGATACAGTTGGGTCTTGATTTTTTTATTCACTTTTCCACTTAATGCCTTTAATTGAAGAATCAAGTCAATTTACATTCAATATGAATAGGCGAGAGGTATTATTTCCTCATGTCCTTTTGCTTGATTTTTAATATTAGAGTCACTAGTTATTCACATTTGCTTACCTACTTAAGTGATATTTATTTTTTACATGCACTAGTGTCTGATTTTCATCTTCTTCTTTTTAGGTAGGATTCTTTTGAAAACCTGCAGTGCTGCCTTATTGTCCGTGAATTGTTTTAGTTTACTCTTATGAAATTGATTTATAGCCGTTAATTTTGTATGTTGCTATGTTGCTAAATTTGTTTAGGAGTTCTAGAATTTTTCTGGTGCATTGTTTTTGGGTCTTTCAGGTATAGAATCATGTCCTCATCTGATGGACCTACATATATGTATGTATCCCTTTTCTTATTCTCTTTTACTAATAGCTCTGGCTAGAGTGACATGGACTATGTTGAACAGAAGTGGTAAAAAGGCATCCCTATCTTCTTTCAGTCTTTAGAAGGCATGCTTTCAGTTTTTCTCATTGAGAATTATTGGTATTAAGTCTTTCTGAGTTCTTTATATATCCTAGAGATTCATGTTTTATCTGAGGTACATGTGGTAAAGATTTTCTCCCAATCTGCAGACTCTCTCTTCACATTACTGATTTTTTCTTTTGTTGAGGAGAAGATTTTTAGTTTGAAACCATCCCATTTATTCATTCTTGACTTAACTTCTTGTACGTTAGGGGTCTTGTTAAGGAAGTCAGATCCTAGGCCAACATGGTGAAGATTTGGGCCTACATTTTCTTCTAGTAATCACAGGGTCTCTGTTCTAGTGCTTAAGACTTTGATCCACTTTGAGTTGAGTTTCATGCAGGGAGAGAGATAAAGGTTTAATTTCATTTTGTTACACATGGCTTTCAATTTTTCCCAGCACCATTTGTTGAATAGGCTCTCTTTTCTCCATTGAATGTTTTTGGCATTTTTGTCTAGAATGAGATAACTGTATTTATTCGGGTTTGTCTTTGTGTCTTCTATTCTGTACCATTGGTCTACATACCTGTTTTGGTGCCAATATCATTCTGTTTTTTCACTATAGGTCTGCAGTATAGTTTGAGGTCTGGTAATGTGTCTCCTGCTTCAGTTTAAAATGGCAGTTATCAAGAATACAAGCAACAACAAATGTTGGTGAAGATGTGGGGAACTCATGCACTGCTGGTGAGAGAGCAAATTGGTGCAACCATTATGCAGTATGAAGATTCCTCAGAATCCTTGGAATGGAACCAGCATTTGACCCAGTTATCCCACTTCTGTGCTTATACCCAAAAGGCTTAAAATCAGCATACTACAGTGATGCAGCCACATCAATGTTTATAGCACCCCAACTCACAATAGGTGAATTATGGAACCTACCTAGGTTCCTTTCAACAGATGAATGGATAAAGAAACTGTGATACACACACACACACACACACACACACACACACACATTATACACACACACACACACACACGTGTGTGCATGCACAATGGAGTATTACTCAGTTTAAAGAAGAATAAAATTTTTGTATTTGCTGGTAAATGGATGGAGCTGGAGAATATCATGCTGTTCAAAATAAGCCTAAAGCAAAAAACCAAAGGCCTAATGTTTTCCTTGATATGTGGATGCTAATTCATAATATGGGGGTGCAGAAGGAAGAATAGAGTTACTTTATATTAGGTAAACGGGAGTGAAGGGAGAGGAAGGGTTATGGGCTTAAGAAGCATAGTAGAGTGAAACAGGCATTATTTATCTCATGTACATATCTGATTTCATTACCAATGTGATCCTACAATATGTAAAATCAGAAAAATGAGAAATTACACTCCGTTTATATATGATCTATCAAAATGTATAAAGGCATTTTACTGTCATGTACAACTATTAGAACAATAAAAAAGAATGGTGTTGGCCTTGAATTTAACATAAATAGCTTTTACAATGTTCTGTGTTTTTTTTATGTTTTGAACCTTTATTTTTTCAAATGCTTTTGCTGTATCTATTTAGATAATCATGTGATTCTTGTCTTTATGTGTATTGATGTGGTGAACTACATCTATTGATTTCTGTATGTTGGTCCAAACTTGCATCCCTGTGATAAAACCCACTTGACCATGGTGTGCATAAGCTACTCTGCCTTCACCTGAGTATAATCTCACTTTTTAATTGACACTACAAAAGAAATACAGCTTTGGCTCCAGTTCCCTGCTGCCATTGCTGTCTTCCAGGTGCTGCTCACATGAGCCAGGAAAAGAATGGGGCGTGAGGGTAGGCACTGTGGGTGGCCAGTCCTGGCCTGACTGAAGACCTGCAGAGCCCTTGACCTTCTTGCCACAGGCACCTTGCTCCCGCTCAGCAGCCGCTGTGGGGTCATCACCCTCTGGGATGTCACCTTCAGTTGGTAAGGAGTAAACAAGTTTTATTCATGAGAAATATTTGAAAATGGAACTTATAGAGATGAAACAAAAAACTTCATAACATGATTTTATTACAGTCGTATATGTATCACAAAATAGAATGATGGACTGTTTTAATAGTTTATAAATAGGATCCTTAGTCTCAGAGATTAGTTATTAAATAATTAATATGAACTCACAAAATTTCACTACAATTATAGCTAAAATAACTGGTAATGTAATTTGAGGGTTTTTTTTTTTTAAACTATTCCTTATAGTAGACAAAAAGAATATAAATATGTTTTCCTTTTCTGACATTTATAGGATTTGTTGTATAAAACATATAAAAATACTTTTATTTTAAAAATTTAAGCTTAGTTTAGATATTATTCAAATACAAAATTCTACAGAGTTTTAACAAAACCTTGTTCAATTTTGAGCTTTTATAATCTGATAAACCACTAGTTCCACCATTTTTTGGTTTTTATTTTTTCATAAGTATTTACCATGAAATTATTTTAAATGTGTTTTTACATATGTGGAAGATACAGAAAAAAAACTAATAAATAATTTCAAATAATTCTCATCTTTGGTACTATTTTGCATTCATGCAATGTACAGAAATGCAATAATAATGTAACTGTTTCCCTCAAATTTTCCACATTGATCCATTTTGTGGGTCTAATTTTTTCATGAACTTGAGTAAAACCTGAGACATATTCCAAGATTATTATTTATTGACACTTCTTAATACCAACTTTCAGATAATTTTGTCTCCAAAAAGTGATAGTTCAATAATAAACTTGACCACCCAAGTGCATAGTAATATTTCTGAACTTCATTAAATATTAAATTCTTTCTCCTATCCCAGCATAGGCTGCTTCTTCTACAGATGTCTAGAGCAGGATGAGGAAATGTTACCATTTTTCTTCTGTTCACCAGTGTTGCTTTTCTTCAATGTCCTAATCTACTTATAGTTATTTAACTTCCTTTTCTGATTCTTCCAGATCTAGAGGGAGGAAGAAGAGGGAAAAGATGTAAGAGTAATGAAGTGGTTTATTGAGTTGAAACTGATATAAGTGTGGGTTGATTTCTTATAGCCAAGGAAGATATTGAGAGTGACATTTTTAATTGAGAAGAAATGTATAGATTTTTTAGAGACTTTCTTTTCTTATACATCAATACCCTTTGAGTTCCTTAACACTTTTTCCTTCATCTGGTTACTTAGCATGTTGTCAGCTTCTGGTTCATGATAGTAGACCTCCATTGATTTTGTCTTTTGACATTTCACCCATAACTGTCGTGGAAATTATCCTTTTAAAATGTGTTCAGGTCAGTTTTTATTGTTGTCCATGTCTAAGTGGAGTATATCTAACGTCTTTTGCCAAGACAAACTATAAGTAAGAAGAATGTTTCCAAGATAGTCAGCTTATTTGCATTCAGAAGGTCCAGTGATCATCTTATCAAGCTATCAGAATTTCAAGGCATGTGTGTGGAACCAACCATTGTGTATCCTTCTTCCAAACATGTCAAGGAAAATAGGCCAGATTCTCTTAATGATCTCTTGAGACTCTTTTTCTTGGGTTAAGAATGAAGTGGAAGCATCATCATCTGTTAGAGTTCCAAAGAAGGAACTTATACTGTATTAACAGTACATCCATCCCATTTACCTCTTCAACTGTACTGCTTTCATACAGTCTAAAGAGATAAAAATAAAGCTTACACATTAATTTTTGACTGCTTTTTTTACTTGCCCCTTTCCAAGTGGTCTGCGAGCTCACAGATGTGGGGGCTGTTAATATCAAGACTCTATTTGTCTTAAGACATTATGGGACTGAGTTGGTAGAAATCACATTTGGTATCAGTACAATATGCAAAAGATTATAAGTGAAATGTCAGAGTAGTATAGAAAATGCAGAGTCTTTTAAATCATTTTTAGTACTTTCTTAAATTATCTCATTATTAATGTCCAGCCAGGAAATCACTGCCCAAACAATGTATATAATTTTGAGATAAGTAATTATTAATTCTTTTATACTGACAGCTGAGTGAATGGAAGATTTTTCAAATTTTATATTTCAGGACATAGATGTTTTAAGCATTTATTTTAAAATAAAATTCGGTATACAATTGTGTATGAAACACATCACTTACTGCAGAATTTGTTTATCTTTTCAAGAGTTTTCTTGAGCTGCACAATTGATCATACATATTTCATACAATTTTAGATCTGGGCATTTTTGCTTTTGGTATAATTTAGCTCCAACTGTGTTAGAAATAACTATCAAATACTATCTGGAGGCAAACTGAGGGGAAAAATGTTTTATCTTGTTAATTTAAATGTTAGGTCGTTAATTATATTCTTCCTCATCAGTTTTTTTTTTTTTTTTTGAATTCCCAAGACAGAGTATTTCCATTCAAGTCATGTAAGTAGGCTCTAAGTCACAGCCATATCTGAGAGACTTGGACATTTTTAATATTTAAAGTTTCACCATCTTTATTTCATTCTTTTTCTAGCTTGATTCATGTACTTTAAAGGATAGAAAGTTAGAAAAACAAGCAAAATGTTGCTCCCCAACTACTCAGAAGTTATGTTTCTTCTAGTAGTCACATTCACATGAATGAGGCTTGCAAGTAGAAAAGAGAAATGTGCTTTTTAAAAAAGAATTCCTGCCATATGCAATAATGTGAATGGGCCTGGAGAACAGTAGGATTCATGAAATAAGCCAGACATAGAAGGACAATGCTACCTGATTCCACTTATATAAGGAATCTAAAATGGTGAAATGCAGAGAATCAGAGAGTGGGTTTGTGGTCCAGGGGCTGGGGAGAAGAAATGAGGAGGTTGGTCAGAGTTCAAAAGGCTTCAGTTTTAGAAGAATGAGTCCTTGAAAGCTACTGTATGTCATAATGCCTATAGTTTACAGTACTGTCTTGTGTACCTAAAACTTTGTCAATAGTATAGATCTTCTATTAAGTGTTCTCATCACAAATCAAATAAAAACTTTTGGAGCTGATGGATGTTTATGATACTGCTTATAGCAATGATTTTATGGCTGTATCCTTATCTCATTAAAATGTATACAATAATGTGGACATCTTTCATATGTCAATCATACCTGTATAAAATGGTTAAACTGATAAACAATAATGACCGCAGTTCATTATCACATTTCTGCTACAGAGTTTTCAGGGTAAGAGCTATAAATACATCTTAAATGAATGTGAGAAGTTATAAACTTATCCATTCAAATTGCCTCCAGTTCATTTCCACTTTAATTTATATATACTCAGGAGTAGTTTATCTTATACTGGAGGTCAGCAAAAGGAGAAAGACTCCTGAAGTTTTCCCAGGCAAAGGAATGACACTTCTTCTGATGACCCTCTCCTTCCACTCTCACAACCTCCAGATCAACTGCTAGTCAGATTCCTGCCTCTTTCATGATATCAAGAACCCGAAGGATAAAGGTAATAAAATAAGAGAATTGAAACATTTCATTCTTATAATAGCAAGAATCTGAGAAATGTGTGTGAGAATGTATATTTCTTGTGTCAGATACATAAAGGCAGATAATTATATATTAAAATAAATACATTGATATAGATTAGCATTTGAAGATTCATTTTTATATCAACATACTGGTTCTAACAGTTCTCAGTGATCATGAATTTTTTTTTTTTTTAGATTTGCTTTTGGCTTTGATTAATAGCTTATAGCCTCCATTCAATAGAACCTATGGTAAATGAAGTTTAGATATTAGAAGTTGGTAGAAGTTAAGATTAGAAGTTTAGATCTAAATGAAGTTTAGATATTAGAAGTTTGGTAGAGAGGAATTAATCTAAATGTCTGTGGAAAAGTTGAATGATATAAAAATACAATTCATGACCTGCTCAACTCCTACCTGAATGTATCACAGAAAAAGCTGTGAAAAATATTTCTTTTTTATTTTAGAAAATGCTTTTGAAGAGAAATTCAGTATAGTTGAAAAGTTCTGTCTGTAGTTTGGGAAAACCAGCAGAAGACACGACCTCTGAAATAAGATTCCATTTCATCAGTGTTGGCATTATTGAGTGAAAAATACAGATGTCAACATGTAAACTGCAAAACAAACAAAAAAGAATTTGTCATTTAAGATAAAGATAGGTAATGAGAACTATATTTGATCCACAGGGTTGTTTTTGCAGGGACTGAAATTGTGGATTTTAAGTTCAAAAGCAATGAACGATCCAATAAATGCTATTTTGATCTATATAACAAGAAAAAAGAAACACTATAGGTCTGGTGAATGAGGATTGATATGAACCACAATGAGAACGTCATTCTCCCTCATCCAATTTGGTCTTGCGTCTTCACACAATAATGATAACTCTACCAGCTTCATGTTGTCTTATAGGAATTCTGTGTGTGACAAGATAGAACCTTTGAAGATGCTTCTTAGAAATAGGCATCACAATTTCAGAAAAATCATTGTTATGTAAAAAAGTCATCAGATTCATTAATCATTCTCTACATTTCTGTCTCCCATAAAATTAGTTGTTGCCTCTGACATCTAAATTTTGCTTCCCTCTATCACTCTACTGTGCTTGAATCACCTCCTTTGTAAACTTGAGAGTTGATAGTGAACCACTAGATATTTATTTTATTTGTTGCTAAAAAAGGCCCCTACTTTTGGTTTTCCAGTGAATGCACCAGCTCTCCTCTGTCTCCAGGGGAGTCAGCTTGTGCTAAGTTATCACTTTGTGTACTTTAATTATTCTGTTCCCCATTTCTGAAGGGCTTTGATTTTCTGACTTGAAATATGTTACCATGGAAAACGTTTCCAACTATATTGAATAAAATATGTGATGGAGACATTAAATGCTCATCTTTTTAATGCCACTTTGATGCCACATTAGCTTGCACCTGTAGATGTCCTTTTCTCTCTCTCTGTCAACTTATAAATATTCAGTCCCTCTATTATCTCATATGTCAATCTGCTATAGAAATTTTCTTTTTCATAGCAGATATATCAGAACTTCTTATTAAGCTTGCAATGTTAAAATAGCTTTCCATTTATCTGGTATTTTTCACTATCTTCTATTTGTTCCCATTTCTATTATATATTTTCTCAAATATTAGTCACATAACTAAAATTTGAAAAATGTAGAAAAATAGAAAGGCAGGAAATATAATGTATAATTTTTAGATTGTGTTAATCATTTTATTGTCTTAATTATTAAATGCATATTTAATATAAAATTCTATATATACATACAGAAAAACACTCATTAGATAAGTGAAATTATATTCTATAGGTAGTATTATATGTAGTATTTGTTAAATTCAAAATTTAGTGCTATTTTACCAATTGCCACTTCTATTTTTTCTTAATCTGTTACCCTAAATCATCTTTTACACTCTTCAGTGTTCAGCATTGAATTTTAGTTGTTCATTGACTATATTTAATCTATGTCTTTTAGGTAATTGGTAGCACATTCAAATAGATGTTTACCTAGCTTATGTATTACCAGAGATATGTCTTGATTTATACTTAAAACCTCACAATTATGTTTTTTTCCCTTACAACTCAATCCAAATGGTTCATGTCTAAAAGTCATTGCTGTTTCTTCAACAACAGCTGACAGAACTTTGAAACAGTCTTTGCATTTCTCCGGACACTTGCTGCTCTAGGTTTCCATGGAGTCACAGTCTTCTGAGTTTTGCTTTACCAATGGTGCTCTCCATGTTCAGCCTTCTTGCCATTTATCCTCTTTCTAACCTTTTATGATTGCTCTTCAGCAGTTGTCTTCAGACCACCTCCCATCTCTAGATACACCTATTTTTAATTGTAGATCTACTTCCAATAAATCTGCTAATGGTTTCTAAATTTGTACCATTAGGCAGGTCCTGTCTTCGGTGTTGCCTCATCCATTAATACTTCCCTCTAAATAGTCATTTGAATCACTGTTGTACCACTGCTCACGTCAAAGTGAATTGCTATTTTTTCTTATTTTTCCTATGCAACTTTTCATTCTTTGTTCTTAAAAAGTCTAGTGGATTTTCCACAATGTATCCTGGAGGTTTTATTATTTATGACACTTTCTTTTTGCCATTAGGCAGGTTACACTTGCCTTTGGATCCACATATTCTGGAATTTAGTCAATCTGTCAATTATTAAGTAATTAGTTCTATACAGAAAAAAACCCTGTCACTTTCCTCAGAGATGCTTAAATAACACATGTGTGGTTAATTGCTTGGCAGAAAAACCTTAAATCATCTGCTCTGGTGGTTTCAGGGCAGGGATTTGTGCTCATTTTCAAACAGTATGTGGGCTATTTTGATTGAACTAGTGGAACACTAAGCCATGGTTTTATGTTGGTAGAAACTGCTAGAATACCATGAGGATGATTATCTTCATTTGAAAGTAAATGTTATATATGGAGGGAATAGCATGGAAGTTCAGTGGTGGAATATTTTAAAAAATAATTTTATCATTTTAAAGTTGAACATATTTGTTACGCTTAGAATTTCGGTCAAATTTGCACAACATGATCACAGACCTTTTATAAGAGTGTCATTTGAACTAATCCATTAGCCTTGTCCAAATTAACCCACTTGTTTGTAAGGTATTAAATGCACTACAAATTCTAACATGTTTGTTACACTCCAGAATCATAGCACCTGTTAAATAGCCCACCGCAGCTGTACTTTCAGCAGATTACAGGCCATTAGGCAAGTTATACAGTACATTCTTTTAATAACCTAATTTTTCCTCTTTTGCATGAGACTTTCTGGTTCATAACATGAGAACTTTTTTATGGCCCTTCACTGATTGAGATGAGGACAATGGTTTTAAAATTATCAGAATTCTTAGATACAATTGGCAAATGCTGAGATAAAATGCAATAGTAAAATATTTCACTAACTTTTAATCCAATTTATGATTTTTTTTTTCACTTGGGAGGGTATGGCTTCAGATTTATCATGCTCTTTTTTTCCTACAATTTCTTGAAAATAAGTTAAGTATAAAACTACGTGGTAAGGAAGCACAAAAACCCGTATTACAAGTTTTTGTTACGGGTCCAGACAGTTGCCAAATGGAGGAAACATCTGGCACCTATTTTATTCTCTCATTAATTTTTAAGCATTTGCAGGTTGTCTAAATCATCAAAACCCTCCGGTGCATGCAGACACATACACACAAAATTACATTTAGATTAACAAAGAATATAAAATAGATGAGGCAATCTATTCACTTATTCAAAATTCAGGAGGGTCCGGAAGCTTGAGTCACTCTGCTGTGTACTGCCAATAAAAAAGGGAGAAAATGTAGCAGGCTGACTAGGTCCCTGTTCTCAGAAAGCATACAGTTTCCTCTAGAAGACAGACTTTAATCAAATTAATCAGGAAAACAATAATAGCAACACATTATATATTTGTGTGTATATGTATGTATGTAGAGGGAGAGAAATGATAAGTAGATACATACATGTATGTATATCTATATAAATAACCATGTATGTGCATATACACACATATATGTATCAGATAAATATGTAGGTGATCTTTATGTGTGTATACATGCATATATATATATATATGTATATATATATATATAATGGTGAAGTAGAAATATTTGAATATGTATACATATGCATACACCAAAAAACTGAGAACATTAAATATGCTATGGTTCACCATAAGTATAATTTTCATTGAAATATAATTTTAAATAGGTGATATTAGAGTAGGGCTTATGAGGGAGTGACTACAGAATACAGGATTGTTCCTGGTAAAAGAACCATAGATACAGAAATTCTGTATAAGGGTGAAGCAGGGAGAATTTGGAAATTTTAAAACAGAATAATATGCCTGGATCACAGATAAGGGCAAGAGTTCATTTGAAGAGTCTGCATAGATTCTCCTGGACCAGTTCATTTGGCACTTCATAACCAGTCTGTTTGTTTGTTTGTTTGTTTTTTGTTTTGTTTTTTTGTCTTAATGCTCAGTGCAATGAAAAACCAGAAGTGCTTTTAGACATGGGAGTCTTATGATCAGATTTGCATTAAACACTCCTTTTGCTGCTTTATGGAGCATGGTGATAGATAAGGAAGGAAAGTGGTGTGTGATGAGTGGATATAAATATGGTACAAGGCCAAAGAAGATTAAAAATCTTGTCACATGTTCCTCAGTTAGGACATAAATACCAAGAATATACAAAGAACTCAAAAAAACTTAACACTAAAAAACCAAATAAACCAATCAAAAATTGTGTAAAAGAACTAAATGGATACTTCTCAAGAGAAGGAATACACATAGTCAACAAATACATGAAACAATGTTCCATATCTCTAGCAATTAGGGAAATGCAAATCAAAACTACTTTGATATTTCCTCTCAGTCCATTCATAATAGCAATTATTAAAAACACAAATAATAAAATGTTGGCAAGGATGTGGGGAATAAGGTACAACCTTGGTGGAATTGCAAGTTACTGCATGCACTCTGGAAAGCAGTATGGAATTTCCTCAAAAAAAAAAAAAAAAAAAAAAAAAAAAAAAAAAACTAGTGATGGAACCACCAAATGACCCAGCTATCCCACTCCTCAGTATATATTCAAAAGATTTAAAATGAACTCTTCATTTTACAAAACAGAAATGTTATAATCATTTAAACCTTTTTTATTATTTAAAATCTATTTTGTCTGATATCAATGTAACCATTCTACTGTGTTTTGTTTACTGTTTTCATTGAGTGTTTATTCTTCCTTTTTTAACTTTGAGCCTTTTAGCATATTACAGTGATGCAAACATTTCAGCACAATTCACAATAGCCAACTCATGGAGCCAAACTAGGTGCCATTCAACAGATGATAGATAAAGAAAATGTAGTACATATGCACAAGGAAGTATTACCCAGCCACAAAGAAGAAAGTAAGTTTGGCATTTGCTGGTAAATGGATGGAACTTGAGACTATCATGGTGAAATAAGTCAGTCCCAAAAAGTCAAAGGTCAAATGTTTCCTTTGATAGAGGAAAGTTAACCCAAAATAAGATGGGGGGTATTAAAAAAGAAAGAGGTAAAGTGGAAAGTTAGTGAGAGAGAAAATAGAGGAGAGAGCAGTAGAGTAAATGAAGGTAATTCAGGAGGAGGAAGAAGGGATAGGAAAAGGGAAGATCAGTGTAATGAATCTGACCAAACATTTGCATGGCATGCATGGATATGGCATGATGGGTCCCAGCATTGGTATATCCACAGGACACTAGTTAAAAGAAAAAAAGTAAACTGTAAATAGTTTGATAGAGGGTTTGGAGGAGTGGAGGGAGGAAGAGAGTAGATGGGTGGGGAGGAGTACTGGGGACTGAATTGGAGCAAGTTGTTTTCCATGCTTGTGTAATTATGTCAGGGGTATTCTGGTGTTCTACATAGCTAAAAAGATTTTTTTTTTTTTTAAGAAAAGAAGATCTCATTTTTAAATAAACTTCAAACTAAGGAATCAGTTCCTACTTCAGTTTTCGTAACATTTTACTGCATGTATATGACCCCTGCATTAAATGAAACAATGAATTCATGGAAAAAGGCATTGTGGGAGTAAATAAGAATGTGAATTATTTGAGAGCATTACAACATACTATGCCATTTTAGGTATTTGAGGCATCAATATTATACATCATATTCCTCCATATTTTTTTCCTGTTTACTATAGAGATAGTAAAATATTTTGTTATTTATAACCATTCTTATGGTTTATTAATGAACTTCTTAGATTTGAACCAACTATGTATTCCTGGAATAAATCTCTCTTGACCATGGTTAAGTTTTCTCATTAAAATAATTGTTTCTTTTCTTCAAATTTAAATTGTGATAAAATTCACATAAGATCTGACATTTTAACCATTTTAAGGGTTCAGTTCAATGATATAAAGTATGTTTGTATTGTTATACAGTAATCACTAAGATTTAGAACTCTTCATTTTACAAAACAGAAATGTTGTAATAATTTAAACCTTTCTTAATGTTTAAAATCTATTTTGTCTGATATCAGTATAGCTGTTCTACTGTGTTTTGTTTACTGATTTCATAATGTTTATTCTTTTTTTCTTAACTTTGAGCCTTTTAGAGTCATTGTATCTAAAGTGAGTCTTTTTTATTGTTGCCTTATAATTATATACATTAATATTCATTATGCCATATTCACACATGCACATAATTTGATCATATTCCCACTATTATCCCTTCCCCACCCCTCAGCAAACTAATTTTTAAGAAGACAATAAAGTATAATTAAAAATGAAGAATGGTTTAAAATAATTTTCATAAAATGAAACAATAAGCAAACAATGAAACTATAAGCAAAACTAAATAAACAAAAATAAAACATAAAAATAATTTATAAAAGGATTGACTGATGCTTACTAAGAAACTGGTTTAAAACTTATTTTCAGAGGTTGATTAAGTAATATTAAATAACTTTCTAAATAAATCTGTAATATTTGTCCTGGAAAAATACTACTGGAAAACCCTACTTCTACCTACTGTTTACAGAAAGTTGAATATTCTATGCAAGAAAATTCAAGTGTTAACTGATTTAAAGGCAAATGGAATTTAATGAAATAAATCATATTTTGTATTTTTTAGTATGTCTACTCATACCTAATCACTTCTTCTAATTATATTTGTATAAGTAGTAATGGAAGTTTTTAATTTCTCCATTTAGTGGAATGATAACAGAAAATCAATGTGGACTGACCTGAA
Source organism: Sciurus carolinensis (assembly GCF_902686445.1). NCBI lineage: Eukaryota > Metazoa > Chordata > Mammalia > Rodentia > Sciuridae > Sciurus > Sciurus carolinensis. The sequence continues at coordinate 99,313,941 of NC_062217.1, forward strand.
ATTAGAACAAGACTTGAACAAGACTTTCTTATCATCTTTCTGTAATTTACTCTGCTGAATGCATTATGATGAGGTTATAGAAATAGAACATGAGAAAATTTTATATTTTTTTTCTTTTTGGTATTTGAAAAGAGAATGTACTGATCTTATTAATATTCTTCCATTTTCCTGGCCATAACACTGATAGTGGGAACATTCATATGAAAACAACATTTTATTTTAAATTGGTCTGCTTTATGGATGACTTTCATGTTTTAAATTTCTAAAATTTCAGCATTAATTTCAGTTTTACTGTGCCTAAGCTGTATATTTTGTGAATTTTTCCCTCTTACTCCAGAAATTTTTTGTTTTATACCGTAAACTGTACAATTTTGAAGATAATATGGGTGTGATACCTATACACTAGAAGATCAGAATTTTTAGGACTAGATGAAGAGAGAGATTAAAAAAATAAAGGGATAGAAAAGAAAGACAAGCAAAAAAAAAAAAAAAAAAAAAAACAGAAGAAAGTACAGTGAGTGGACTATATATAAAATTTTTTGCAGCCTAATTTCATCATGGTAGGATGAAGAATGTATCTTTGGCACTTAATCCTATAGTACATAGCATCAAGACTTATGCCTGACCAAGGGCCAGTGGATTTGTAGGAAGGAAAGAAGAAAGTCAAGCATGCATTGAGACTTAATGACTCGTGACTTTCTTATGTCAAACTTACATCATTTTATATTTTACTATATTGCACTTTTGAATTCACTTTGTAACTATTTTCATTTGTTTGTTATTTCCACAATCCCACAGTGCTGGGGACTCGAACCCAGCATGAGAGGCAGGCACTCTATGAGGTGGGCTATATGGCCTGCAACTTTGTAACTATTTTAATGTGATTTATTCATATGAACATTTAATCATTTTATAATATATGGAATATAATACAAAATATTGGGATTCTGGTTAATAATTCATAGTTTTTGGTCTCCATTATGTTAAGATGGCACACATGGGAAATGGCCTTTGAAAAACAAATTAAAAATTAATATAAGACTAATTCCCAGATCTTAGTTTCTAATGCCATTTTCCAACAAAATAAACTTAGAGAAATTACTGATTCTGGAGATAAGGCAAGAATATGCAAAATAAGACTGAAATAGCCTCTAGTTCCAGAAAGGAAATATTCATAAAACAAAAGGATGGGGGCTGTCAAAGGGACATGGAAGCAAACTAAAAGACAGACCTATAAACCAGAGTTTTAGCAACTTGAGCACCAATAAGGAAAATATGATTATATTATAATCTAAAGCAAGAAATAAATATCCATAAGTCCTAATTGATAAAAATATGATTGACAAACTAAATAAATGGAGATGAGTAGACAAATATCCTGTAATTATAAATATTTGTTTGGTTACTGATGCCTCAAGGATATAAAACATAACTTCTTTCCAAAGAATATAGCATGAAAAGAAGGCAAAAATTTAGTTTTAATTGGATACATACAATCTCTGGTCTGAAATAAAGAGCACACTGTCAATTAAATAACCTTGTTGGTAATAGATATCTTTCTCATGATATGCTGAGGGTGGCACTTTACTTCTGTGTCTTCCTCTTAAAACCCTAGTAATGACTCAACACCTCTAGTCATGAGGGAAACTTTAGATAACCTTAAATGGTGAGACATTTTACAGTATGTAATCAGTGATTCTCAAACTATAAACATCATCAAAACAAGAAATATGTGCAATCTTGTCACAGTCCAGAGGGTACTCATGACACATGAATATTAAATAAAATATGGGTGCTCGATAGAATATTCTAGATCAGAAAAAAATTAATTATATAAAAAGAAAAAATACAAATAAATATGTCCTAGTGTTAATGTTGATTCATTAGCTGATTCAAATATGCCATTCAAGTGGGAGATGCTAAAAAGAGGAAAACCTGGAGTTGGGGTAGAGAGATACCCTCTGTACCAACTTTGTAACTTTTCTGTAAGTCTAAGACATTCTATTATTAATGCTTGTGTAAGAATTCATATAGTGATTTTATTTATTTAATTACTTTTTATTTTAAGCATATGCCTTTAGGAGCCTGGATAGAGTTTATAAAATGACGATTGTGTATGTAAACCTATGCTTATGATTGCATTTTGTTGCTATATTTACCCATTTAAAGCAGTTCATATAATTAGACCTATTAGTCATTTTTTAATTTTTCTGTGTTTTTCATAGTTGGTTTTCATACTCATGCTGATAAAGAAGGTGTAAGAATAGACAAACTATTGAAACAAGTTATGGATTTTTTATTATTGCAGTATTGAGATTGCTTTGGTTTCTCTTATTCTCTTTGGCAATCATTACAGTACTCAATACACAGAACTCTGCCACCATCACAAGCAACAAAACCTAATTAAGAACAGAGCAATATAATGAGTCTAAATTTTTCTTCATGGGATGGGGAAAACAACACAAATTAGAAACACTTTACAGATTGGGGCCAATATTTCCTCCTAAACTCCACTGCATCTAAAGATTCATGTCACATGTATACATCTGTTTATTGTTTTCTAAAAAAGCATTAAACATCATTTTGTAATTTTAAAGTAGTCTGAGGTATAATTGTAACAACAAATTGCATATATGTAATCATACAATTGAATATGTTTTGACAGTTGTATGAAGCCATCACCACAGTCTAAGTCTAGTTATTGAGCATGTGTAGTATGCCAAAGGCATTCCTCTCACCCAACTATCCCATCCCTCTCCTTCTCTAATGAAACAGCCACTAATCTTTTATTTCTATCACTACAGACTACAATTTCATAGAATTTGAATAATATTTTGTACTATCTATTTTCAGTTAGCAGAATTAGTTTGAGATTCATCCCTGTTGCTGTGCATATTAGTATATTTTCCTTTTTACTGTTGAGTAGTGTTCCCTTGAATGGATATACCAAATTCGTTTTATCATTTATCTTTTGATGGATATTTGTGTTTCTAGCTTTTGGTATTGCAAAGAAGTTGGCATGAACATTCAATCACAAATTTTCTTATGGACAAATGTTTATTCCTGTTAAACATCTCTAAATGAAATGGATTTATCATAAGTAGGCAAGTTAAAATTTTAAGAAACTGTTCCAACTTTTTGGAAAGTCAATGTACCTTTTTCATTATTCACAGTGGTGTTTATTTTTTTAAAAGTAGATAGATTATATAAAACAACAGAGAATAATAAAATATACTGTGATGATAAAAAGTAGCTAGCCCTTGGTAGGCACAGTGGCCCATGCTTGTGATCCCGGGCTCTTGGGAAGCTGAGGCAGGAGGATTGCAAAGTTTGAAGCCAGCCTCAGCAACTTAACCAGGCCCTAGGCAACTTAGTGAGAACCTGTATCAAAATAAAAATAAATAAATAAATATAAAAGGACTTGGGATGTAGCTCAACACCCTTGGTTAAAAAAAAAAAAAAAAAGGTAGATTTACCATGTTTTGCCTAATTAGTACACTCTCAAAATGTACACTTCTTATATCTCATTGTAGATTCCTAAGCACAATGTTTTCTTGTAACAATAAAATAGTGTCAAGTAGAAAAATTAGCTTTTCAAAATTCAGAGGTGTACAAAATTGATAGAAAAATCTAGGACTGATTTTAACCTAGTATTGTGGACTGAATGTTTTTTGTGCCCCCACCCCACAAATTCATATGTTGAAGTCCTAAGTCCTAATGTGACTGTAATTATAGTTAGGGCCTATGAAGAAGTGATAGGGCTCTCTCTCCCTGGACCCTCAACCATGTGAGGACATAGAACATGGCCATCTGCAAAACAGGAAGAGAGCCTTCACCAACAAATAAATTGGCCAGAACCTTGATTTTAGACTTTCTACCCTCCAGAATTGTGATAAAATAAATTCCTATCATCTTAAAAAAAAAATCGAGGGCATGTGTGATTGAAGTTAATTTTATTATGTAGTTAGATATTTGTCAACTGTTCCAAGATAGTGCAAACTGTCTACATTTCTGAGATCCATAAAAGTACTTCTGGACTTGAAGTTCACTTTTATATCTCATATTTATCATGTGACAGCATTATCACTCAATCTTGTGTTTCAGATGATCTGACAGCAATTAATAGATAAAATCTAGAAATATATATAAATATATAATATTATATATATATATATATAATTCATTTCTTTATTAAATTCCCTAAGGGTGAGTGTAAAACAAAAATAACATAAATTGTTTTCAAAAAATTTGAACTATTTACCTCATCTATGACCTTATTGACCCAAAATAAAACATTTCTCTTTACAAATTTATCATCTCAGGTATTCCTTATAGTAACAAAATATTGACAAACACAAAACATTTCTCAGTCACATAATTTAACTTCTTGAAGCATAGTATTATTCATGTCACTCTATCATTTATAATCCTTCAATATTTCACTGCCTGACTCTAGTTTAGCATTATGCATTTTTATAATTTACCTCAATTTGTGATGATACTAAATGTGACTCACCACCCTTCCTCAAAAATATAATCAACTTTTCTTTTTTCCCTACCAATTTTTTTGTCCTTCATCTTTTTTTTTTTATTTTAATTTATTTTTATTGTAAACAAATGGGATACATGTTGTTTCTGTTTGTACATGGAGTAAAGGTATACCATTTGTGTAATCATAAAAACAAAACAAAACAAAAAAACTATTCTTTTACTCTTTACTTGTTTTGTAGAAAGTTAATTACCATAAATGAGTAGGTTTAATTCTGAACTGTCAATTTCATTTTTTGATCTATATGTGTTTACTGTAGCTTTGCATTAGGTTTTGAAATCATGAAATAAGAACACTCTGACTTTGTTGTTTTCAAGTTTGTGTGTGTGTGTGTGGCTATTCTTGGTCCCTTGCATTTCCTAAAGAGTTTTAGGATCAGCTTGTCAATTTCTGCAAACAAAACAAAACAAGCCAGCAGGGTCATGCAGTCCTGTAACCTAGTGGCTCAGGAGGTTGAGGTAGGAGGATCAAGAATTCAAAACCAGCCTCAGCAAAAAGTGAGGTGCTAAGCAACTCAGTGAGATCCTGTCGCTAACTGAAATACAAAATAGGGCTGGTAATGTGGCTAAGTAGGGCTCCTGAGTTCAATCCCAGGTACCCAAAAAAACAACACCACAAAACAACAAACAAACAATAACAAAAATCCCCTGCCCCAAAACCACTTTGGATTTGGGTAGAGATTTTCTTGATCGTATAGCCCAATTTGGGATTTATTCATTTTTGAACAATTCTTTCCCAGTCCAATTCATCACAGACTGTTACTAAAATTTATTACAACATCATTTCATAGGGATAAAAGGAGATAATAATGGGGTAATAATGAAATAAAGTGGTAGCTTATGAAGCACGGTGGAAGGGATGGTTAGTAATATAATTGCAGCTGAATGTTCTAGAGTAGTAGTTTCCAAATTCTTGTGTATAATTGCTCTCACTTTGCAGTGAGGCTGAATATGGTAAATCTAAAGGAACTTTTTATTCAGAAATTGCATTTTTCTTACTTTGGTTGTTACAATATCATTTAAAAATAATAAATCAAAGTGGTATTGGAAATTCAAACCTAGTCTCTGCAACTTAGTGAGGCCTAAGCAACTTAGAAATACTATCTGACAATAAAAATTAAAAAGGGCAGTGGATATAGTTAAGTGCCCCTGGGTTCAATCCACAGTATCAAATAATTAAATAAATAAATAAAAGTGGGGCCTCATACATAACTGATTTGGGGAACACATCTGAATCTCTTGGGTTGGTCCTCAGTTGAAATGGGCAATCAAAACATATAAAGGGTGGCAGTCATTGGTCAAGTCCTGACCATTCTGGGCTAATTGCTGCATAGGTTTGACTCTTTTGGCTGGGTACTGTAGAAGTCCTGTTTGGGCTTCCCAAGCTAATTGCTGCAGACATTATAGGTCAGAGTTCTATTGTTATATATAGTCGGACCATGGTTCATGTGCATAGTTAGTTGTTCAACGTTGAATGAATTATAGAGTACTAATACCAATTGAAGTAAACTTTTGTTTTTGGAAACAAATAATTGTTTTTAAGTTCTTGGTTTTCTTACATACACACATACACAAACACACCATGTATTTTCCTCAGTATTTTATGTAGAAATGCCTTCTAATTCTCACAACAATGTCCTGAACCAGCACACTAATTTTGTAGATCTATGACTCTATGACAGTGGGAGCCCTGGCTAGAGTCTTCAGGGAAATCATCAAAGGAGATTTGACATTGACTCCTATTAACTTATATTCAAGGCTAATATAAAATTACTCAAGATGCTTATGTTTCCAAATCAATAGTCTCTTTTTATCCTCTTTACAGCAGAGATAAGCAAAATTTTGACAATTTTGTATATAGACAGTAAGTGCAAAGGCCAGATTTCCTTGACAGTCCAGAAGGAGTTCAGAATAATTATCATATTGCTTATCTGCATACTCATAGATTAATACTATACAGAGTAATACGTATACATTCTATTTGTATTTTCTATATTGTGTACACTTGGCATTCCATGAAAAATGCCAGAACTAAATATTTAGAACTAAGAGCAGTTATTTTTATTGCTCTCATCTCTTTAAATTTTTTACATGCTTATGTTCTAAATGTAAAATCAGAATAATAAGGGTTTGCAATATAACACTGAAGTGTATTTATT